>NC_139649.1:5779546-5939546 GCF_964638095.1 Poromitra crassiceps
CTTCTTGTGATTGGCCACGGCCATTGCCACGCCCCCCAGGCCAACACACTAAAATGTCCTTTCAAAAGTTGAATGTGTCATCTGGGACAGACGGCAGCACAACGCTGAAGAACGCTGAAGAAGGAGCCTAAAAAGTCGTTATATTCTGATTTATCGAAATGTCTATGGAGAAAATGGACGCGGAACCTACTTCCGGGGCAAATTACGCCACGAAAAGTCACGTGCCTGTTGAGCTCTATGTTGTATTCAGTGGGCAAGCTCTGCCCTTTCCCACGAGGACGCGGAAGTAACCCCGAAAGCTGTAATTCCTCGAATGGCCACTTGAGGCAGGGCTCAGAAGTCCCCCCTCGTTCCCGTTCACCCCCATGTTAAAATGCCCCACTTTTAAGCATCTTTACAGCCTGGGCCTTAACACGGTTTTGGTCTATAGAGCTAATTTCACCTTTTCATAACAACTGCTGGGGGTCATTTCTTATATAACTCGCCCGTTTGGAGTAAAATAGATGATATAAAAGGGGGTGATTGACAGGTCGCCTGTCCAGTGATCGCGCAGCTTGCCGCACCAATAGCATGCGGAGCTGCGGCTCTGGGAAACCCCCCATCTCACGTGAGCTGCGTAAGGACTCAACCCATTCTCATCCCACTCTGCTGACGGAGAAATCGAGATGGCGACGGCCACCATTTCAACTCAAAGCAGGAACCCAAAATCTCCCTCTCCCCCCTCCCCCCTCACCCTAACTATACGTCTGTTGGTCTTGTATCCTGTATTTATGTATTTATTGTTGGAAGTGGGAACGGTGTAACTGTCTAATTGTCTAAATGTATCAATGTCCTGTTTCCATGTTTTGCCAGAGCTACAACATCATGTACTGAAACTAAATACCACCAACCTGGTTGCGTGGCAATAAAAGTATCTGTATCTGTATCATCTGTATGTGTTAGCTCTGTCTATTGTTTTAGGTCAGTGGTTGTATTGTGTGAGTTCAGAGGGAATGTGTTAGGTATTTCCCAGTAAAGATGCACTTACAAGAAATTTCTTGATTCATTTCTTGGTTTTTTCCATAGGTATTTTCAAATCACTGTTCTGATACGTATCTAGGGGGTAAGTCCTCCTTTAACAAGAAATCAGGGATTCACTTTCACTTTCCATCACCATACGCCCCTGGCTAGGTGTGTGGATTCTTTTGGTATGACATCACCTTTCCAAAGTGAAGTGCTAGATTGCCACATAACGATACTATCGACAATAAACCACTTCTTTGTCCTACTTTCACTATTTGATCAAGGCCAACTCCTGCAGTCTGTTATTATCACCACTGAGACTTACTCCTCCTAGCAGTACCTTGGGCCAAATATTCCCCTGTTGAACTACCTTAACCTTAGTAGTAAGTAAGTACCTTAAAGGTACACACACTCTTACATTGTTATCATATCATCAATCTTAGTTCATTATTAAGTTATTTATTTTATTTTATTATAGGCAACCTGAAAAGGTGAGAGTTGCGAGGCGATCTGCAAGGGTGGAGGAGCAGAGGGAGTGGTGCGAGGTTTGGAACCTAACCATAGACTGCATTATGTGCATTATGTCATATGTTTCAGAAGGGGTGTGAACTTATTGCTAGAATCAAAGGTGGAGATAGACCCTTCTCACGGGGGCCATTTTGGGTCGAAAAGGCAGGGTAAACACAGGTGCAAGCAAAACACTAATGAGGGTTTCCAACTTCCATGATTGGAATTTGGAAACACCCTGCCTTTTCGACCCAAAATGGCCCCCGTGAGAAGGGTCTATTGGACTCTTACACAATGGATTTCTTGAATGTCGGTGCAAAATGGCAGCTCTAGAAAGAAGCCCGTTTTCTTTGATTCTAAAGCCTGATGTTTACCACCAATGCTTTAGACTCAGCCCTCAGTCTTAATCCGTTTCACTCCTGTAAGACTGAGAATATTACTATTTAAATCTTTGCATAACGTTAGGTGGCGCTGTTGGAAGCCTTGCATCGGAGAACCAATCATGAGTGTTGTGGGCGGGCCTGCTTTCTGGGGGCAGTGACGCTCATGCAGAACCGGTGTCTCGCAAAACATCGTCGCATTTGCGGAGAAACATATTAATCACTTAGAAACAAACATAACCTGTTAATAGGACGTGTTTCATCCGGCCCCGGCGGCTAGAGGTCTTTCCCCCAGCGATAAACCCGACTCCCGAGGCTAACGTTACAGAGCCTGCTGATGACTTCACAGTAGCAAGCGGACCACTTCCGGGTAGGAAAAATTATTGTAAAATAAACCACAGCTATAAATTTTGTTTGGAGCACATCAGCTTCATGCTCTGTGTTAGGACTATGATAAATGGCATTGCCGCTACCAAATAAAATTCTAATAATAAATGTAGGCCTGTCTGCTGCCGGCGGTTCTCGCCGGGCTCGGACAGACAGTTTCTGACAGTGAAATTCCCAGACGTTTGGGAGCCGAGACTACCGATGCTTTAGTTCGTTGAAACAACTTCTGCTATCAAACTCCATATAGCTACTGGAAACATCTCAAGCCGGTGAAGTCACATGTGTCTATGTTTGACCAGTTCATGGCACATCATCACCACCAACAGGCGTCTTTTTTTTTAACAGTGTTGATTTTTCCTTTCAAAAGCATTCTGTCCACTGACCGGTTGCAGCCTGCGGGGCACCAGGGGTGGGGCCTGGCACGGCCTGACCTGGCACAGTCTGGTCTGGCTCTGCGGGCGGCAAGCCCAGTTCTTGTTTGAGCTGCGGGTGGAGACACCTGGGCCGCAGCTGCGGGAACAGGGGCTCCAGTCCGTGGTGCGCTCGATGCAGTTGGGGATCGGGCCGGCGGACTGGCCCGACAGCCCACCCCCCCCATACTCCTGACGCGTCCTCTCCATTCTCTCCCCTGGAAAAGAAACCACCGATGGGGAAAATATTTGCTGTACACGCATTCAACTGGAAGTTGTGTGTGTTTGGCCTGGACGGCTTCGATCAAAGCTCAATATCATCAGAACGTCCAGAACCTATGTGCACAGGCCCGAAATGTTGTAAACTGCTGCTGCAGGTGAGGTCATTGTGGTCAGAATAGCGCAGTGTGTTTGTTTGATCCGGACATCGTTTCTGTTTTTAAAAGTCCACCTGGGTCTTCACGACCCCAAAACCACCTTAAACCATTCTGTTATTTGACTGTGGGCCTGCTGCCGCTCAAAAACCCCGCTGTGGTGACTTTGATTTAACAGCAGCGCTTTTGCGCCTCACAGGAAATAGCTGAAAATCATCCAAATTCTTCTGTGTTTTGCTCCAGTAGCTTTATCCTGGCAAACATGCAATAAATCTCTCCACGGTGTTCAAAATAGTTCTGTTGACTCTCCCTTTTCACTCCATTACTGATCGTCAATGGTTCGGGTTCTGAGACGTTTGTCAGGCAAAAAAGGCAGGCAGGTTTGTGCCTGACTAAGGTTCTCAGAACTGAAACATTGTTATTTTTCAATAAATCACTCACTCATAGATCATTCAGTTCAGTGGTTTGACTCTGATGAAGACGCTGTGCGTCGAAACGTTAGTCCCTGCACCTTATTAAAATCACTTTCCAGTGAATTGAGTGCTCCAGGATCCTCCTTTCTTTATCATATTATGTGTTCTGAGAGCGCCGACCTCCCACTGCGGAGGGGCTGAAGCGCAAGAGACTCCTTCTACATCACTAATGCAGGTTTAACGTCATGGAATTCTTCCATATATCATACTACATATATATCCTTTCACATATCATGTGGCATTACGCTATGTTATTATATGCTTTCATATTCATGTGGCATTAAATGTATGTTTAAAGTCTTGACCTTTAACCTTTAACCTTGACCTTGACCTTTGTAACATGTTTGATTGACATCTGCTAAGCGGAGATGGATGAGACGGTGTGGTTAAAAGGTGTTAAAGGCACCTCGATGGAGCAGTATCATCATGGGAAATGTTTAGTTTATTTATCATTTTTCAGTTTACAGGTATAGAATCCCCCCCCCCCCCCCCCCTCCCACCCCAAGGCCTTGGTGGGGTGAATACAAAAAGAGAAAAAAAAATGAAAGGAAAGGAAAAATCAGTGGTCTGGTTACAGCAGGTATACATTCATTACTTTAGGTGTTTGAACGTTAGACTTACAACATTATTGAATCCAACTGGCTGGCTCCTGTATACAATTGTGTCATGGTATGAGAAAAGATTTTATCAAGAGAGAGATATACGGTACTTTCAACAAATTCTATGACAGGTTTTGACATATTCATCTCGTGAGTTGCTTCGATTGTACCTCAACTTCTCTAATGGAATCATAGAAAGCACCTCCTTAACCCATTGTTTGAATGACGGAGGTTTTCATCATGGGAAATGTGACGGAAATTATTCTATTCATTCACAATTAGAGAAGTGACTTTCCAAAGATGACAAGTTCACAAACAATCAAAAGAGGATCAGAGTCCAAATGTGAACCCCCCCCCCCCCCCACTCCCTCATCAGCAGAGTTATAGCATCCATATTAACCACAACCGCAAAGCCTGTCACCTCCACCTGAAGTGAAACCAAATGGTCGTCAGAGCAGAGACAGACCTGAAACTGTCTACTATGGTGCTTTCCCATGATACTGCATCTGAGATGATCTCCACTTAACAGATGTCAATCAACATGGGGAACAACATGGTTATAAAAGTCAATGAAAGGTCAACTTAAAGAAGTCCCCCTAAAGTCAAAAATCACTTTTTCTTCTTGTTCCTTCAGTTGGATGTCTGAGCTTCACTGTGCAGAATGATGTCTGTGCAGAGTTTCCACAATCGTCTGCTCAAAGTGGAATTTTCAACAGGCAAGATTTGTGACATCACGGATCTTGGAGCCAATCCCTGTCCAGTATTCAGCAGTTAAAGCCGCAACACATTCTCACTCCCAACTCATCATATACTGCAGATCGGTCAGGGACCCTTGTCGTCACTTTGTCACGAGTTGGGAGTGAGAATGTGTTGAAAACCCGTGTTGTATGCTGTGATTGGCTAGTTATGTTCTAGATAACCCTAATTGGTTGCTTTGGATTTTAAAATGAGGGAGAAGGAGGGGACATAATTTTAAGGATTTTAACAAGATATTTTAACGCTTGTTGTTTGGGGGGGGAACCATGATTCAAAATAGTATTTTATACACATCTTGAAACATGACTTTAGGGGTCTTTAAGGACTTTAAACATACATTTAATGCTGCATGATTATGAAAGCATATAATAACATAACATAATGCCACATGATATGTGAAAGTATATGTGTGATATGGAAAAATTCCACGACAGTCACCACTGCCCTGTTTGTCACAGTTGCATGTATTGAAATTGTATGTCTCATGTATTCATGTATTCCTAAATGCGTTGTTTGTTGTTTGTTTGTAAGCCCCTATAGCTATTACCTGCTGAGGGATCTGGGTAGATACTGTTCTCCAGGCTGTCACAGACCCACTCCTTACAGCAGCGCCCTGGTAGGTGCACCAGCTGAGGGTTGGGACAGTTGGCGGTGGGCATCTGGAGGTCATCGGTGCACATGGGCACGCAGGTCACCCCGCCGCCCAGACAGTGGCACAGCTGGGCACAGGAAGGCTGAAACGTCTGGCCCTCCTCCAGCATCACGCCGTTCCATTCACAACCCAGTTCATTCTGACCTGCTCACAGCAGTGGCAGGAAGACCAGGGAGAAGGTGTGAGTGAAAATTATTGATTGATTGATTGATCGATTGATTGTTGATCATTATTGTCTGTGTTCAGTGTTGGTGAGTGGCCTTCCCCATCTGAGATATGCTGTAGTTCCAAACATCATTAAAAAACATCATTAAAGGAACACTCCGCCCATTTTCAACCAGCTTTGTATCATTAGAACATCAGTAGTATATCAGAAAACTGTAAACGGTTTTGAAGTCTGTCATTTAATTTGACAGTTATTGAGTGTTAAAGTGTGGACCAGTGACATCACTGGTCCACACTAACTCAAATTAATAACTCATTAACTCAAATCAACTCTCAATAACTGTCAAACTATTCATCATTCATCTAGTTTGACAGTTATTGAGAGTTGATTTGAGTTAATGAGTTATTCATTTGAGTTAGTGTGGACCAGTGATGTCACTGGTCCACACTTTAACACTCAATAACTGTCAAATTAAATGACAGACTTCAAAACAGTTTACAGTTTTCTGATATACTGCTGATGTTCTAATGATACAAAGCTGGTTGAAAATGGGCAGAGTGTTCCTTTAAGATGAATCATCTCTGCTTGCTGAGCTTCAAAGGCCTTCAGGCACGTGAGGGAGATAACGTCCAGGTCTGCTTGACCAGAGTGACAGTTGAATCCTCCTGGTGAGGTGATGGAACTTTACAGCAGACTCCGGAGGGTGGGGGCCAGCCACTCCTCGTTATAAGATATAGATATGAGTTAGCTTTTGGGGAACTTGTTCTGAAAACTTCCAATCGAGTGTGACTCTCTGTATACAGACAGACCATTACTTGGAAATAAATCCTCCTTTGTTCATTTCAACGAGCGACTGATTCATTGTTTCAAACAACAAGCATTTTTTGCCATTACAAAGGTTTCTACTGTGAAGCAGAGATGCTCACAAGTCATTTTTTTGCAAGTCCAAGTCGATTCTCAAGTCTTTGAGGTCAAGTCTCAAGTCTTTGAGCTCAAGTCTCAAGTCATTGAGCTCAAGTCCAAGTCAAGTCACAAGTCTTTGAGGGGCAAGTCAAAGTCAAGTCTCAAGTCTTTCGTCACAAGTCCAAGTCAAGTGTCAAGTCTTTTGTCACAAGACCAAGTCAAGTCTCAAGTCTTTTGTCACAAGTCCAAGTCAAGTCTCAAGTCTCTTATGAATGAGCGTTCTATTATTACACCAACTGCTTGACGATCCCTAGGACCAAGCTCCGGACCTGGGGCGACAGGGCCTTTTCAGTTGCCGCACCCACCCTCTGGAACACTCTCCCCAGCCACATCCGTCAATCTCAGTCCATAACATCCTTCAAACAGGCCCTCAAGACCCACCTCTTCAACCTCGCCTTCTCCTCCTAACCTCACTCCACTCTACCTACTGTCCCCACCTTTCATGAATGTTTCCAAATTAAAGTATTTATTTCTGTGTTTTCTGTAAAGCGACTTTGAGTATTTAGAAAAGCGCTATATAAGATAAATGTATTATTATTATTATTATTATTATCTGCTGCATGCCATCTGGTCTGCCTTGTCACTAAAACTAAGGAATTCAAAGCATTTACTGTATTATCCTCACCCCTTTATCTATTAGAATACAGTATCAGCAATGATTAGATGACATTAGTAAACATTTCCTTCATGTTAATGCACCAAAAAAAAAAAGATTGTTCACAAGTCCCAAACCACAAGTCCAAGTCGAGTCTCAAGTCTTTGAGGACAAGTCTCAAGTCACTCTGTGTGTGTGACTTAAGTGCGACTCAAGTCCAAGTCTCAAGTCCAAGTCCCCATCTCTGCTCTGAAGTGGGTGAAAGAGACCAGGTGACGGCCAGGCATGTGCAGACAAATATGGCATGTGAGGCATGTGTGGACAGATAGGTGAGCAACACTCTATTCCATGCAACTGCTTAGAACCGTTTAGTCAGGAATTCTATGAGTCAGTGAGTACAATTACTGAGAACTTTTTGATTTGATTTGATTTGATTTGACGATTGATTTATTTTAAATGCATTTAAAACGACATAGGTGTCTGTACTAGGGTTATGTCAGTTTGCCAGCATACAGTATCACACAGCATTCCCCTTTTATTAAGTCAAGCCAGGCAGTGTCGTCCACCTCTGATATGATGGATATGATGTAGTTTGATTCATCACGTATTTATTGTACAGTTGATTCATACTATATTGGTTGTCTGCTGTTTTTTGTCTACTGCATATTGGCACAAATATCAGCTCTTTGCAGCTTCGATCCAGAATGAGCTATCCTACTGGTATCAGCATTCCAAAACCAAAACCAAAACCCTTTTATATCTGTCTGTATAGCTACCCACCAACGCACTCTCCAGGCCCTCCGGGGTAGCTGGCGCTGTAGTCACACTGCAGGCCTCTCTGGGTGTGGCAGGGCAGCCGCTCGCTGCAGGCTTGGCCCTCCTGCCTGGCACATACCTGGCAGCAGCGGCAGTCGTCCAGGAGCAGCGGCACGCCGGCGGGACAGCGCGGCGCGGCGGGCGCGCAGCGGCACGGCCCGGAGCACAGCTGGCCCCACACCTAGCTCACACACACACACACACGCACACGCAGGATCAACAGCAGGAGCACAGGTAAACATGAATAATAACACACACTGACTGCTGTTAAGTAAGACTAGGGCTGGGGGTATCAAAGAACAGCTGCTCCTGTTGATGTAAATGAGCAGTTTTTTTTATGTGTTTGGTACGTTTTTGAGAAAATTAAATAATTACATATGCCTAATTAATTCATAATTAAATAATACATTAAGTCTACATCCATGTCTGTCGAGAGCAGACTCATACAAGGACAAATACTTTGAAGTCCACGGTGCAGTGGAGGTGACCATTCAGTCTTATGGCATTTTAGGCAATGTTTGGGGGGTACCTACTACCTCAACAACACGGCTAATTGTTTTCAACATGGAAAATGGTCCTAACGCTAACCCTAATCTCCCACCACTAACATCCCCCCTTACTTACTACGCTCCCTCCCACCAACCACATCCCCCCTAGACACTCACCCAACCACCCCTCAAGTCCCGGCTCTCTACGACCTTCCTATCCCCTAGCTACGGCCCCTTTTCCCTAAGCCCACCCTTTCGCTCACCACGCCCCTCCCACCCCCCCCCCCCCCCCCCCTACTGACCCCTTGAATCACGACTCTCTACGACCTTCCTATCCCTAGCTATAGCCCCTTTTACCTAGCCCCGCCCCTTCCTTGATGGAATGGAGGTCACAGTGACCTCGAACTTTGAGCATCAAAATTGAATCAGTTCATCCTTCAGTCCAAGTGGATGTTTGAGCCAAATTTGAGGAAATGTCCTCAAGGCGTTCTGAGCTATTGTGATAAGTATAAAAAGCAACCAGTCACAGTTCAGTCATATCACAGAACATGCAGCTCCCCTGATCCCAGCTTCCCTGATAGAGAAATGATTTGATGACCAAATTGGTGGTCAATGATATAGCTAAGCCTATAGCCTACCATGTTACATCCTATATGACATAATATGACATAAGCACATTGGCTGGTGATCAAATCAGAAAAAGTTCTCACCTGAGCGACGATGCACAATAGTAAAGAGCCGATCAGCATGCTTTCTCTTCGCTCCATCCTTGCCTTCTTTCTCTGGTTCAGTCCGTCTCCCCTCTTCTCCTCCTCCTCTGCTGCTGCTCTGCTTCATGTATTTTTAAAGCTGCGCCTGAACATTCATTTATATAGTCTAGGGTCTGATGTCACAGGCAGTGGACTGCAATGTAAATAGTTACTGGACAGGAGTCAGGAATAGTCCTAATTCCACATTCCTGCAACTAGCCTTTTCCTCTTGCCACCATCTGCCTCCTGGACGGGGCTTTTCCTGCAGCTCTTTTCCCAGACTGAGAGTCGGAACACGTTCACATGGTGTTGTGGAAAGCTGCTTTTAGACAGCGGTTGGAGATCTTGTACATCTTGTACTTCAGCTGATCAGGACACCGGATCAACCTGTGGGCTCTTTGGAAATGTTGCCACTACTGTCGCATTTGAGTGAAATTCCCTGCTGCTGTTTTAGCTGGGAGTCAGTCTCACATTCAGACTAAGAGATTTATTTTGTTTAGTTAAAAAGAAAGCAAAGGTCTTTGTAGCTGCAAATAGCAATGTGAGATCCCATATATGTTTTAAAAACGATTTAGCTTCCATTTGACACATGTATTATGGTTATATTGTCATTTTATACAGCTGTATGCATGGATGAGATGAATTCCTTGCCCCTATGCGTCTCTGCTTTAGCAGACAATGGACTTTGTTGAAATCTGTGGTGAGTCCATTAATTGCGTGTGGGTTTATTTAAAAAGCTTGCAGTGATCAACTAACAGAACACACACAGCCATGTAGGCAACAGCCACACCGAGAGAGAGAGAGAGAGTTATACTGAACATTATCCAAAAATAACCTACTGCCCATGCCCAGTATCGCACTTCCTGAATGAAACGACGGCGTCACAAAGTGTCCACACACATAGCAGTGAGGTTCACCACCAATACGAATTCACGAGAATGATCTATTCTACAGACAGGATGCTCATGTACACCCATGTGAAACACCCAACAGTGTGTTCCCTGGTATACATTGCACAATTTAAAGTGGTGGCATGTTGTTGCCCAGAGTTGCAGCAGTGGCTGGAGTAATCAGCCTTGCCCCACAAGCTTAGAATTAGAGTAAAATAGAATAGTTATGCGTGGTAACTGTAGTCCTATGATCATGGGCAGAGCCCTCTAAGGCCATGTTCACATTACAGGCAAATCCGATTTTCTGATAAAGTCATTAATCATCATTATCTTGATTGGTTTCCCAAATCTGATTTGGGAGTGTGTCCGCAATGCCACACATCTGATTTTCAAGTCGGATCTGTGTGTCCGGACCTAAACAGTAGAGAAGGAGCCAGCACTCGATGATGTCCTTTTGAGGGTTTTTATTCCTGTTACAGGTACAACGTACGCGTTTCAGCACGTAGCCTTCGTCAGCGTTGTGACCTAAACAGCCTATCTGCATGGGTTGCTATGACGTGGGTGTCAGTAAATACGTACGTTGGTGAAGTGGTTTTCCTGTGCAGAAGCATTTGATGACGAGTTAAGAGTAAAGTTCACATCAGATTTGGTGGATCTGCGCGTCCGCACTGAAGACACATCAGTCAAAAGCACATTTGAAGTAGATTGGAAACTACCTCCATATGTGGTTTGGGACAAGTGACACAAATCAGACTTGGATCGTCCAGACTCATAAAACCAATCTGGATAAAATCATTAATAGGTCACTAAAGTTCACAAATCAGATTTGGCCTTCTAGTCTGAACATGGCCGAAGAAGTCACCCTGCTGCTCCACGAGTCGCTGAAGTGGATGTGGAGAGGTATGTTCTCCTTTTATGGGGGAAGGATATAGGCCATCAGCTTGAGTGGGCTCATCCTGATTGGCTGAAGTACTCGGACATAGCGGCTGGGCTAGTAGCCTCCAACGGGGGCTGGAGAACATGGGTGCTCCCAGCGGAGGTCGGCTGCAGAGGCTTTGTAGCCCCCTCAACCACCAGGCTGCTGAAACAGGGAGTCTGGCGACGACAGGCCCTCCGGCAAGAAGTCAGGTTGCTGAGTCTGAGGCTACTGAGCGAAGCAGCAACTGGACTGCAAGATGACCATCATACAGCAGGAGGGGTAGACGCAAAGGAGGGGGGGGGGTGCACCTGGTACGCCAGGTGTCACCGATGAGCCTTCTGGAGGTGTCATGGACATATCATCAACAAACCACAGAGGAAGGAGGGTACCCCCCCAATGACCCCAATGAAGGAATTAGCCCTACCTCCACTCAACACACCAAGGAAAGAAATGCCATTTCTCATAAGGGGATTTATAAAATCAAGTCATATCAGCTCCAAAAAGCAAAAAGTATGCTACAGTATGTGCATGCAGTTTCATAGTTATTTACCATGCATTTGTATTGTTCTTATAGGCTAAACTGCAGGGATACTCAACTTGCTTCGTCCGTGGGCCACTTTTGTAAAATGATAGGAGGCCAGGGGCCAGTTAATAAACAAACATTATTTTTATTTTTTTCTGTACCGGACTGTAGGTTTTTGGGGTGTCAGCCAGAGTTTATTCTGATCATTTTGTGCACACAGGATAGTTTGTTAGGTTAAGTTAAGTTAGTTAGGTTAGGTTAAGTTAAGTTAAGGCGAGCAGACGGCGGTATTTGACAATTTAGCTGGAGCTCAGTCAAACTTTATTTCACGTTAGTTTTCATTGTGAATTAGAAAATGGCCGGGGGGCCACTCTGCACCCTATCAGTATCACTGCGCTAAAGGATTAAGCTGAGATTAATAAGCATAAACGGTAACACTTTATAATAACGTTCAGTAGTAAGTCATTTATAAGCTTAGTTAGTGATGAATTAATGATGAACTAATCATTTACAAAACATTAATATACATTTGTAGATGATTAACACGTGTTATGTAAACATATCACAAATGTGTTGTAAGTCATCTATACATTTTTAGTAAATCATGAAATGATCATACATAAATCATTAGTAAATGATTAATAAGTGATTCATCAATATATTATGGATCACTTGTAAGTCATTCAAAGTTTTTTTTGTTATTCCATCAATGTCTCTTTGTTAATAATGAACAAATGATGAGCAAATCATTAGTAAATGATGTATAAGCTAGTCGATACATAATGAATTACTTGTAAGTCATTCCGTTTTTATATTTCAACTATCTGTTCTGTCTATCAGTATCTATTTCGTCACTATACACATTTGTTAATCGTGAACAAATGATGAACAAATCATTACTATATGATCTGTATATAATGTGTATCATTACTTGTAAGGTATAGCCTGTTAAAAGCCTCAAAACAATTATGATCAGTGTTACTATACCATAAGTACCAGCTATGACCTGTTAGTGAAGCTCCTCCCCAGGCCGACAGGAGCAGTCAGCACTTAGAAGCACTGCAGCACAAACTATACAAAGTCTTCTCCAACTGTAATACATGATGTGTAAATCTTTTGGATATAAGAATTTGTTCTTACTTGCTCGCCTGGGTAAAGAAAGGTTAAATAAAAAAAATAAAAATAAAGAAATCATTTACAAGTCACTTATAAAGCTTTCTGTATCCCCTGATCTAAAGTGTAAACAATTCATCACACATTTGTAGATAACTGTGAGCCTGTTAGAATTCGAAATCCTTTCTACCAACATAACTAGCCTGTTATCTCTACTGTACTGTACAGTCAACCTGTAGTGACATAATCTAGCAGCGACCTAGTTGGCGAAAAGGTGCAATGTGATCATATGAGTACATGAGCCATGCTTCATGTCCTCATGTCCTCACACAAGTCACCTTTGCTTACTTGGATTGCAGAATGTGAATCTATCTAATCACTGCTAGTCTACCTCTGTGAGATCTCTAAACAATCATGGTCAAGTGTTGAATCATTCTGGGTGATTTCTTCAGCTGAATCAGCGTCTGGGCATGTTTCTTGTTTTTACCAACTTTTGCTGAGGCTATTACCTTCAGTTCTCCATGTGGTTGCTATAGGGGAAGTCTCAATTTTGAAATTATAGTCGAAAGTCGTACAGAATTTTTGTTGTGATCATAGATTAACTTTTATCTCTCTAGCTACAATACAGTGATGGAGCTCTGATTTTGGTTTGAGAGACAAAATCTCACCAAAGGGGCCCTGAGGTGGAGTAAATTAGGGGCCCTTGATATGAAAAAGGTTGAGAATCACTGGCATAGGGGACCTAAATATCTCTCTATCTCTCTCTCTCTCTCTCTCTCTCTCAATAATGACATATAGGCCTAAATTAAGTAGCCTATGAATAAACAAACCTAAACATGTGTCCCTGTGTATTTTTGTGGTAATTTAATAGCAGACACAATTAGATTTTGATTTGATGCAAGTGGTATTTCAAAACCAGAGGAGATGCCTCCCCTGTTATCTCCCCGGTATTTGTGAAACAAAATCATTGAAGTAAAAGTTTTGTCATAAAACTATATTGTTGCATATTTTTTATTGGGCATTTTTAAGTGGGTATACTCAAATCCTGGAGCTTTCCTAGTGGGTACTGCGTATACCTGCGTATCACGTAGACTACACCACTGATAATTGTTTTGAGGCTTTAATTAAGTAATTAATGATACATCAACAAATTACTGTATATACAGATCATTTACTAGTGATTTGTTCATCATTTGTTCATGATTAACAAATGTGTAAAGTGACGAGATACTGGTAGACAGAACAGATGTTTAGAAGATAAAGACTGAATGACTTAGAAGTTATTTATAATGTATATGAACTAATTACTTATAAATCATTTACTAATGATTTGCTTATCATTTCTTCATGATTAACAATGTGTATAGAGATAATGGTTGGAATATAAAAATGTTGAATTACTTAAAAGTGATTCGTAATATATTGACTAATTACGATTTATGCTCATTTCATGATTTACTAAAAGTTTATAGATGACTTACAACACATTTTTGATATGTTTACATAACACTTATTAATCACCTACAAATGTTTTGTACAGTAAATGACTAGTTCATCATTACTTCATCATTAACTAATAGCTTTTAAATGATTTACTACTAAAAGTTATTATAAAGTGTTACCGCATAAACGGAGTCACACTCAATTACCATCCTGCTGGAAATCTCGGTGGGATGACGATTTGTGGTTTTTACATAGTTCCAAATGGTGGAACTCTGATACTGAATAATACATGTAAAGGCGTACGGAGGAGGATTTAGCTACGTGTGGCCTATTACGAACAGTGAACACTGATCCCTCCTCCCTGCGGTTGCCAGCACGGGTAAAAGCATGTAAAGTGTGACGCTGGGGGGTTGGTTTTCGTTTAGAGTGCGTGTGTCACCTCACCACTGAGTGACTGAGGTGCAAGACTGAGGCGCGCGCACACACACACACACACACACACACACACACACACACACACACACACACACACACACACACACACACACACACACACACACTCACTCGGTGCACATTTGCACATTATGTTCAAATGTCTGTCACTACTATGACTGACAGTAACTAACATACTTGGTCTCAGCTCACAGCATTATTTATTCATACGATCTGGGTTCATTATTAGCTGGATCAGTGCCAGGATCTTTTGGGGGCAAAACAATATCTCAAATGTTTCATTTTAGTATTTGTTCCTGATAATGCTGCATCCATGTGCAACTTGCATTGTCACACTTGTATCATGCGAGACAAACCAGACAGCACTTGAATGTACAATAATAATGCTGTTCCTTTTGTCTCCCGGTAGGATCTTTCTCCTTGATCAGCCAGGTAACTGTAACCAGGTCGTCATTGGTACAGTGCCACTCGTCATTGCTGGTCAATCACGTTCATTGAAATGTTGAAGGCTCTGTGTGTGCAAATGGATTATCTCTGACTTCAGTGTTCAGCTTCTTCTTGTTCGTTAGTGGGTAAGCCTCCACGGTGTCCAGTCTCCTGTGCTGCTGTGCAGCACCACTCCCTGCAGTCAACTGTTGAATGAGAATATTGCTCCATAGTCAATGAACCAACATTCTTATGGGACCAGACATCTGGACAAACAAGATTCCATTGCACAGCACAGCACAAAGTCATAAGACATATCAGCCTATCAGTTTAGCCCTCCTAACACCCACACACACACACACACACACACACACACACACACAGACACACACACACGCACACGCACACACACACACACACACACACACACACGCACACGCACACACACACACACACACACACACAGACACACACACACAGACACACACACACACACATACACACACACACACGCACACACACACACACTCCCATTTGCCAGATTTACTTTTCTTGTATTCCTTCCTGTATTCTAGAATTAATTTCTATGATTTCCTTTGGTTGAGATGTTGTGTGGATGTTGTGAGCGTGAGCAGGGAGGAAGTTCATTAAAACTTATCAGTCATTAGGGGAGGAAGTGAAGTAGGACCAGGCGAAGGCTGGAGAGCGCGGCTGGGCAGTGAAGAGGGCAGGGCGAGTGTGAGTGGTGTGGTGTTTGTGTTGGTGTGTATTCACGAGATATATAACTCATTCAGACAACAATAGTCACATCAAGTGGTTCAGCCTTTGCTGCAGTCAGCTTGCCAGTTAATCTCACCTGGTCACTCAGACCCAGCGTCTTAGCTTGCCAGTGGTGGAAAGAGTGCTGAAATATGCTACTCAAGTGGAAGCGCTGTTACTTCGCTCATATTCTGCTCATGTAAGAAGGAAAAGTGCTGGTGTAAAAACCTAGTTAAAGTGAAAAGTAACACATTTAAAATGGACTCAGAGTAAAAGATACAGATATATGCTGGTTTTGACACTTTTTATTAACCGCTGCACTTACTCCTCGACCACAGGCCCATGCTGTGATGGCTCCCCATGCTGACAAGTTTGCAGACTGACAATAGTTTTACTTTTATTTATTTTTGCACATATTAAAATCTGAAACAAAGGGAAATAACAGAAGATTGTGCCGTTAGAGACAGGAAACACTAATTGGTCTTATTCCGGGTCTCTGGCACCTGGCACTAACATGTGTTTTCTGTGGTCAGATTGCAATTGGATAGTGCTTGACCACTTGAAAGTACAGGTGTAAATGCCCCCAAGACACATTGAGGACGGATTGCGATCTGATCGGCCAAACCACCTCCAGAGGTGGTCAGGGACACATTGTGACCACATTGAACACAAGTGTAAATGCAATGCATCCTCTCAATCCACATACAACAACAGTCACCGCTGTTTATCTGCTGCTCTATGCTATGGAGCTTGCCTGATCCGATGGCAATCGGATCTCAATGTGGACACTGGAGACACATATTAACACCAGGTGTAAATGTAATCAGGTTAATGTGGTCAAGCACTATCCGATTGCAATGTGATCACAGAAACCACATGTTAGTGCCAGGTGTAAATGGCCTGTCTGAAATTAAACCGATATTGATATTATGTTCCGGACAAATCATACAAAATTCATCTGGACAAAGCATACAATAAGCAATAAGCCAACAGTCTCTCCTCCAAGTGACTAATAGGGACGGGATGCCCCCTTGTGGTCAGCCTGTGGAAGCTGAGCGCTGCTTGGATAAGACACGACCAGCCTGCATGTAAGAGAACCACAATCCATAACACCACTGAAATTAAGATTAAAACATATTTAGTTTGGCCTAAAAGAATTTCATTAGTCTGGTTTAGTGGCCCTTGATGGTTCCAGCGGCTTTTCCACCCTGACAAGAATTTAAAAAAATTAACTCCAAAATGTTCAGATTTAAAGATACAGAGCATTGGCTCAATGACACAGGGAATTGCAGTCTCACTCATGTAACAACAGCTGCATAGGTAATCCTGCTGTTAGCACTCTCAAAACCTTTCCAGTTTCTTTGATAGATTGTCCTGTTTGCAGCTGCGTCAGATTGGATTCTACACACAACCCAGACAGTATAGCTGGTGTCTTGCAACGTTGAGAGGCCAAATGTTACACTGATGGCATGAGAAGACACCCAACCCAAGATGAGACACAACAGTGTTCAATGTGATTGACGCAAGTCTTATGTCACCAGTGTATTTTGATTTAAAAAAAAATCAGAATCTCTGACAGACAAATTATGTGGTCAATTTCAAGGGTCAGAATCATTTCTTATTTGCTCCCACTGTACCAGAGTGGCCCAATATGTTGCATGTGACAGATCTCACCAGTAGGGGTCAGTGTTGAAGATGTTTTGTTCCTGTCTTGCCCTGAACAAAGACTTCTTGAGTTCCTTTGTTTTCATCACTGTGACAAGACAACATCTCATCAACAATATCCCCAGCTGACTGAGGAGCTGCTAAATCTATCTGTCATTTAAATCAGTTATTCTCAACCTTTTTCATATCAAGGATCCCTAATTTAGTCCATATTAGAGCCATGGATCCCCATTTTGTGAGATTGTTTTTTCCCCCAGACCCAAATCTGTGAATATTTTTTATTGTTAGATCTTATTTTGTCAAGAATTCCATGACTTTCTGTATTGTAGGTAGAGAGATAACAGACTGTCTGTATTGTAGGTAGAGAGATAACAGACTGTCTGTATTGTAGGTAGATAGATAACAGACTGTCTGTATTGTAGGTAGAGAGATAACAGACTGTCTGTATTGTAGGTAGAGAGATAACAGACTGTCTGTATTGTAGGTAGAGAGATAACAGACTGTCTGTATTGTAGGTAGAGAGATAACAGACTGTCTGTATTGTAGGTAGATAGATAACAGACTGTCTGTATTGTAGGTAGAGAGGTAACAGACTGTCTGTATTGTAGGTAGAGAGATAACAGACTGTCTGTATTGTAGGTAGAGAGATAACAGACTGTCTGTATTGTAGGTAGAGAGATAACAGACTGTCTGTATTGTAGGTAGAGAGATAACATACTGTCTGTATTGTAGGTAGAGAGATAACAGACTGTCTGTATTGTAGGTAGAGAGATAACAGACTGTCTGTATTGTAGGTAGAGAGATAACAGACTGTCTGCATTGTAGGTAGATAGATAACAGACTGTCTGTAATGTAGGTAGAGAGATAACAGACTGTCTGTATTGTAGGTAGAGAGATAACAGACTGTCTGTATTGTAGGTAGAGAGATAACAGACTGTCTGTATTGTAGGTAGAGGGATAACAGACTGTCTGTATTGTAGGTAGAGAGATAACAGACTGTCTGTATTGTAGGTAGAGAGATAACAGACTGTCTGTATTGTAGGTAGAGGGATAACAGACTGTCTGTATTGTAGGTAGAGAGATAACAGACTGTCTGTATTGTAGGTAGAGGGATAACAGACTGTCTGTATTGTAGGTAGAGAGATAACAGACTGTCTGTATTGTAGGTAGAGAGATAACAGACTGTCTGTATTGTAGGTAGAGAGATAACAGACTGTCTGTATTGTAGGTAGAGAGATAACAGACTGTCTGTATTGTAGGTAGAGAGATAACAGACTGTCTGTATTGTAGGTAGAGAGATAACAGACTGTCTGTATTGTAGGTAGAGAGATAACAGACTGTCTGTATTGTAGGTAGAGAGATAATAGACTGTCTGTATTGTAGGTAGATAGATAACAGACTGTCTGTATTGTAGGTAGATAGATAACAGACTGTCTGTATTGTAGGTAGAGAGATAACAGACTGTCTGTATTGTAGGTAGAGAGATAACAGACTGTCTGTATTGTAGGTAGAGAGATAACAGACTGTCTGTATTGTAGGTAGAGAGATAATAGACTGTCTGTATTGTAGGTAGATAGATAACAGACTGTCTGTATTGTAGGTATAGATAACAGACTGTCTGTATTGTAGGTAGATAGATAACAGACTGTCTGTATTGTAGGTAGAGAGATAACAGACTGTCTGTATTGTAGGTAGAGAGATAACAGACTGTCTGTATTGTAGGTAGAGAGATAACAGACTGTCTGTATTGTAGGTAGAGAGATAATAGACTGTCTGTATTGTAGGTAGAGAGATAACAGACTGTCTGTATTGTAGGTAGAGACATAACAGACTGTCTGTATTGTAGGTAGATAGATAACAGACTGTCTGTATTGTAGGTAGAGAGATAACAGACTGTCTGTATTGTAGGTAGAGAGATAACAGGTCAACTATGATCAAAACAGTCGTTCTTCTGCATCCTCTAGTTGTGTTAACTTCTTGTACATTAAATGATGGTGAATCATTATATTTGCTGGGGACCCCTGGAACCCTCTAAAGCAGAGGTACTCAAATGTTTTTCAGCCAAGGAGCCCTTACAAGATAGAAAATATACCGGGGACCCCCTCATTCTGATTTGTGATTTTGGGCTAAGCTTAATTGCTTCCACGGTAACGTGCTTGACTTTTAAATTGATAGGTTTGTTAGATTAGAATGTAATCCATGAACCATTTTAGATTTAAAGCATAAAATATTTTGCCAAACAAAAAATGTATTTTTTATTTTCCTGAAAACTTTTCGCAGACCCAAAGTGCCACAGACCCCTGGGGGTCCCTCGACCTAGCCTGGGTAAACCCATCCCCCACGTGACCTGCTCTCAGACCTGTTCTAGTGACTGGGAACTGAGAGAGCAGGTCACGTGGTGGCTGGGTTTACCTAGGCTACCCTCGACCCCCATTTGAGAACCACTGCTCTAGTCTAAAGGACCCCCTGGTGGTCCCCGGACCCCACATTGAGAACCAGGGAGTCACTGCTCTGGTAGTCTCACAGTGCCACTGCCAGTCGTAGATGATATCTATGACCTCCGTTGCTGGAAGCTTGCTGACGTCCAGGGACCATGTTGGAAACAGGGACCATGTTGGAAGTAAGTGTCTGCACTTTTACATCCTTTGGATGTTGCTGTCTTTTATATCCATAATAAAATCTATCAAACAATCAATCAAAAGACGTGGATGGTGGGTCTGACTACGTGAAACTACTGCTCTGGAGGTGTTTCCAGCATTTCATTCTTCTCTTTTGCATGTTAATGACAAGAGGGGATTGGCCAAACTCCCCTCTGTTGCTGTACATGCAGAGGCTCCTCTCTCTGTCTGTATTCCTTTATTCGGTCGATTTTGATTTGTTAGATCGGTGGTTCTCAAACTTTCTCATGTCAAGGACCCCTGGGGGGCCCCGGACCCCACTTTGATAACCACTGGGTTGGATGATGAATATAACTAAATCTCATTGGAACATTCAAATTCATTACTTAATCCAGTGCTGAGGAGTGAATAAAATGTCAAATGTGACCTTTACGTCTGACAAAGCAACTTCCACAAAGTAAACGAATGTGGCAAATAGTATGTGAAAATTGACAGACTTTGAATTAATGCATCAAATAATTAAGGATATTGTATCATTACTTAAAAAAAAAAAAAAAAAAAAATCCTCCATTTTTCTAGTAAGCATTGTATTTGTTGTCCCTTGCTTATGTGTGACAGAAGTCACAGGTGCACAGTTACACTCACTGCAATAGGCCCACAGTGTCAATTGTAGCCTCAAAAGATACAGTATTGATCGTCACAAACCGAGATAACGACACATTGTTGCTTATCAGTGGTGATTGATTGGATAGGCAAGATTATTGCTTGATTGCTTATTGGTCCTTTTTATAGCTCTCACTCAGAGCCGGATGTGTTCGGGATAATCTCATTGTAGCCACAGCCTTCTCACTTTGTACGTAGGTAATCCACTACAAATGCCATACTGCCTACCTGATGATCAACTCAAGACCTTGGAGGACTTTGGACCAGAGGGCATGTCTTAAATGGATTTAACCCACGTATGCAATATGCACGCAATGGAAAAACGATGGCCTCTAGTGGAAGGCATGTCAGGGTAAATATGAGACATTTGTGTTGTGTGTGTGTGAAGCATTTCAATATCGGCATATTGCTCTGGCTGGAGACAGCTGTGTTACTGGTGTTACAGCTGCTACACTCCTGCTCCTGCTTGACGATCGCCTGATAATGTTGGACATGTCACATTCCAAGTGTTCATCCTTTCACTGCTGGGAAGCTCTCAGGGAAACGAGTCCGTTGTTGTTGGTACATAATTACACAGAGCAAGGCCTGTCATCATCTCCCTATTTCTGTTCAGCCCCAGCAGAGCCCAGCAGGCACTCAGCCTTTGCAGTGTAGAACCCAATGCTTTGATGACTGTTGTAAAGTAGGAAAAGCTGCCGTGAACGACGTCTGAGAAACAAATCATTCACTTCCATACGTAGCACACCTGAGCAGAACAAGAGTCAACAGAGAAGCCCCATTCAGTCATGTCTAGATTAATGTTCAGATTCATTCATTTTATTTATCTTCTAGATCTTTAGCCAGCACACGGTGTATCGGCCATTGTGATGGTTATAGACTTAAAATGAACTGTTTTGAATAAACCAATTGATTTGAATGGTCTTCTGGCATTACTGCATGTGCGTGCCTCCCCAAGTAACTAACTGTGACATTAAATGGTAAAAATGTATCTACGATTATAGTTTACATCCATCCAGCTACAGTTGCCTATTTTGTGTTGCCTAGTAATCAATGACATATTGAACTCATGGCCTTTTTTTTTTTTACAAAGATCATAAGATCTATGTCATAGATTTTATGAAAAGAGTTATATATCATAGATTCTATGATATATAACTATTTGACATTTTAATTGAACAAAGTAGATTTGTACAACTTTCACTTCTCTACTTGAGTAAAACTCTTTACAGTAACGTTACTTCTGGAGTAAACTTATCTGTCCCCTGACAATGGCCAAATAACTTTTAACAGCTGTTTTCTTGACTGCTGTGATAAAGTAGCCTCACTGCTGCTTCTTGTGCGACAGGTAGCCTTTGACATAAATAACCTAACCAAAATAGGCCAAGGCCAACCTAAATAAGCCTCCTCACATGCTCTTGCTGGGTATTCGGGCTGTAGGCCTACTGGCTTCCTGAAACACAACCTGCATCAGTAAACAGCAGCCTACTGACAGAGCTGTAGGCCCTGCAGCTAGGAAACACACTGGTGATTCCCAGCCAGGGGTACATGTACCTAGTGCTTTCCAAACTGGGGTATGTGTAATTTCTAGGGGTACATGAACAGCTTTCAGGGGGTATATATATATTCAGGGGGTATATATATATATATATATATATATATATATATATATAGAGAGAGAGAGAGAGAGAGAGAGAGAGAGAGAGAGAGAGAGAGAGAGAGACGTCATGGGTTTAGCATTATGAAGCTAGCCGTGTGTTGAAGCTAATGTGAAAGGTCACCGAGTTCAGACGCTGGGGGGAAGTGAAAGGAGACACGCTTCACTTTGAGTGTGTTGTTGTGTAACTATTTGATTTTGAAACCACACAGAAGCCAGAGGTAGTATTAAGATTAGATTGATCATCTTGGGGCAGAGTGGCAGTTTTGTTATGACACCGGTCATTACAGGCAGCCACTGAAACCCATCTCTCACCTTAACCCACCTCTGACATTATACCATCTCTTTAAGATGAAAACCACCTCTCTACCTTAACCTACCTTAACCCATCTCTCACATTATACCATCTCTTTAAGATGAAACCCATCTCTCTACCATAACCTACCTTAACCCATCTCTTTAACATGAAACACATTGGACAGGTTTAATGGCTCGTGCTAATTGTGCTTGTGGGTTAGTCAGGCGTGTTGATCTGCACTGAGGTGTGTGATGGTGGGGAGATGTTCTGCACTGAGGTATGTGATGGTGGGGAGATGATCTGCACTGAGGTATGTGATGGTGGGGAGATAGTTCTGGACCTGTTCCAGGCTGAACTCACGCAACAGGTTTTCCAAGGAGAGATCCAGCAAGCGTAACAAATCTATCCAATCTAGTTTCACCTCAACTTTGCCAATGGGCTCATGTGCTGCAAGTTAGAACCAAAGCATGTGAGATATGATGCCACCAGTCAAATATGACAATGTGATGTGTTGGTAATAATTTTTCATTTGATTCATACTTCTTTTCTGTGTGGGAACCATGGAGGTTGGCAGTGAAACTATTTGCACGACAAGTCCATTCCGTGCCCTCCTTTATCTGAAATTGAATGTATCTCAGTTCACTTTCGACTTAGGGGAATGGAGGGCTGAATTGTCTTTGGTCACCTGTGAAAATTCTTATCAAAAAGGAGTGTCTGCGATGTCTGATGTAAAGGTTAATCATGTTTTAATACAGATATACAGGATGGACAAGTTCAACATCGGCCCAAACAAGCATACAATTGTCAGAATATATTATGGGACAGTAAATATCCATATTATTAAGTTTTCACGTTCATTCACGTTGGAAACTATTTTGAGTTGATATCATGAAGATATTTTAGGTCCCGAATCCCGATTTGACAAAAAGCGATGCGGGCAGCAGCTATGGTCGATTACAGTCATGTCAACTTTGGTTTTGGAGCTCTATTGAGACTGGTTTTTAAGTGTTGCTGCAGGCCGTCATCTCAACATGTGTTCAACGTCACTCACAATGCTGACTTTCTACCAAGGAGGAATGCTTCACATTCCCTTAGTCAACAGATGACTGCTTCTTCACACAGAGCTGCTGAACAAACCCGCCTTCATTCTTAACTGTACTCCTGCTAGGACTGATCACTGAGTACACACACGCACGCACGTACACACGGGCGCACACACACACACACACACACACACACACACACACACACACACACACACACACACACACACAGAAGCACAACACAGAGTAGACGTAACTGACAACACCCACGGACACTGTTATACCCCTTTCACACCAAGGGTCCAACCAGGATTCTTCCCTTGGGGTATGAAGGGGTTAACCCGGGTTGCCTGAGCCGGGTTCGAGTTGGGTCGGACAAGGGTCCATTTCAGTGTGAATGGCACCGCCCGGGTTGCTATTTGTTATTGCCTATGGCCCTATCCCTATGCTAATCTTTATGCATCTGTCCCGGGTTGTGACCCAGATCTTATCTGAATTGTCATGACCAGGGATTCCCCTGTGTTGACTGACTAAATAGACAATTGACAAAAGGAGGGTTGAACATGGGTCTTTCTTTCTGTCTGTCTTTGTCTTTCTTTTTTTTTTGCCTTTGTTGATAGGACAGTAGGTTAACAGGAAAGGTGGGGAAAGAGAGAGGACATGTGGCAAAGGACCACGGGTCAGATTCGAACCCAGGTGGTCCACACGAAGGACTAAGAACGCGCTCTACCAGATGAGCCACCGGGAGGCCCCTGACATTGAACTTTTATTAAAATTCAGATGATGGATATGATGCAGTTTGATTGATTACATACTTTATTGTAGAATTGATCGATACTACTATACTGGTTGTCTGATAAGACCTTAACCTGAAAAGATTCAAATGAGACATTTTGATCAAGTAAACATTTTTTTTAGTAGGGTTTCAACCTCCAAAATGGCGTCTGTACCTTCACACAGGGCACACAGGTCAGCACAGAACAAACACTCCCCTCCCCCCCATGGCAACACCTTTCCATTATGCTGGGAGCAAACACCTTGGCCAAATAGTGTCTCCGACTCCCGGCTGTCCCCAGCTGCTTGAAGTCAAGGAACCAATAAGCATTGTTTGTAGGTCTTTATCAATGCATGTTTTTTTGCTCACTCAAACAAGCTAAAATAATACCTCATGTCAATAGAACTGCTAGTATTATGAATAGTTTCATTTCCTGTGAAGGGAAAAGGGACTTGAAAACTGGAAACCACACTCGTGACAGTTGCTGGATGACCAGCATTGCCTCCCCCCCCCCCCATTCCCTTCCTTTTTTTGAGATGTTTTCTCTTTTTACTGCACAACATCTTCACAGTCACTTGATGTTCCTGCCAGAGTTCCTCTCAGGGGAGAACTGCTGCCAAGCCACAGTCTCTGCTGCCCTTCCAGGCACAAGGCAACAAGGCAGAATTCAGTTCAACCGCATCTCAGCACAGCTTAATAAAAACACATGGAACCGTGCATCCTGAAGAGACGAGAACATGGTATCACTCATGAGCTGAGATGCCTTCAAAGCTTCGTCACATTCGGCATCCAGCATCACTACAGTGTTTGCTGTGGTGGGGCTGTATGATGCTGGCTCGTCCATCCACGCTGGTGGGTACACATTGGGTTTTCTAATGCCTTGTGTAGCTTCAATCTCAATCATACATGTATATGTTTTCTTCTCCCTGTTCCAGACGTAGTTTATTATTCCTCCAATGTTAATTAACCAGTGTTCAGGTGAGCAACAGAGTTCACCTCATCTAACAGTTGCCATGGTATGTGCTCCAACGTGTTTACCACACGCCTAAAGGGAATAGCATGTCTGTCACGTTACATGTTTACCACACGCCTAAAGGGAATCAATAGCATGTCTGTCACGTTACATGTTGTGTTGGGGGTTCAACGGCTGTCTTCAATCACAGTCTATCAAATTATTATACATGTCTGCAACATACATGGTATTCAGAGGTCTGTAAAGAGTATGATCTTCTTTGTGTCATAATTATTTTGAGTTATTTGCTATCTGGAAAGGCTTAAAGCAATAAGCTACACAAAGTATTTTGGTAGATTGTCGCCGGTTAACTTACCCATTAAGTCAGGGGTTTTCAAAGTCTGAGACTGTGGGCCTCCCTCAGGCAAAGCTTGGCTGCATATCATTTAAGATGACTAACTATTTAGCTTGAGTTCTCATTTTCTCTCTTCTGAGATAATGTTAGTAGTCTACACTGTTGGGCAAGTTACTTTCGTAATGTAATATACTACATATTACTAGTTACTTTCATTTGAAGTTACTTTACAATATTACTGTCTGTGTAGAGTAACTTGTTACTTATTACACTACTTTTGCATTACTTTCACCAAAATAACTGCAGTAGCAGAATGACATCGCTGCCCCAGAACCCTCCCGAAAAAGAATTTAAACAGTCTTGAAGTCAGTGTAAACCGTCCAAAATTCAAAATGTTATCCTTTTCCTCTGTTATTGTCATCTATAGTGGTTATTTGCGTAAAAACACACAATTTGATTAGGAAATGATTGTATCTTTATTTAAATATGTACTTTGATTTAAAAAAAAAATGTAACTAAATTTGTATGTGTGTTACTTGACAAAGTAACTGGTATAATATTACTGAAATCCTATTGGTAATAAGTTATATTAGTGAGTTACTGCTAAAGGTAATATATTACGTGTAATATATTACTTTTGTAATTAGTTACCCCCAACACTGGTAGTCTACCATCAGTCATCAATGTGTATGCTAAAGTGTCAGCATGCAGCCAAAGATCTACCGGGGACGGATGGAAGCTTTGGGCGATTTCTGTGGGACGATCTACCCAAAACTTTTTACACTCCAAGATGGCTGCAAGACGCACATTTTCAGTCAGAACCACTTCACACATGAGCTCTGCCAGCCCGCTTTGTGGCGAGGCAGTGGAGGAGTCAACCATGTCCTAACAAGCACCAGTTGAAAAGGGAAGAGTTTGTCATTTTGTTGTCAGTTGTTGCCATTTAATAACTGGTTGCCGATAGCCTTGGGACATGAAGAAGGTCAAAGCAGGCACACCCAGCCAACAGTCATGAAAACAAAATGTTTCAATGTTTTCCTTAACTCAATTGTTTCCCCCACGGCCGGCTACACACCACTGAGCCCTAAGACCTCACACAGGATCAGAACTCGCACTCAAACACCACAAATATTAGCAATATTTTCAACCTTTATTGAAACGGAAATCTGGTATGTACAAAGTCGGCAATAAAAAAAAGACGTTAAAGGCTCAAGTAACATGTACAACCAAGGACTACAACTCCGTTGAACAAAGGGACACGTTATGCACATGACAACAGCAAGGCCTAGCGGTCTATACAATCCCTATTAAGATGACAAGCACAGAATTTAAAAAAAAACTAAAACAAAACAACAACACAACAACCAAACCTGGATGGTTGCACAGTGTATCCAGTGAGGCAGTTGCATAGAAGAGTGTTTTGCGTGTAAAACAAGTGATTCGTCACGCATTCGACTTTACTGAAACACGGGGTCCTTGCACACATCCAACAGGTACATGACATCATCATGCCATTCATAAAAACCCAACCGGAATCAGCAGGCAGGGATGTTAGTGTGTACCACCCGGTACCAAAAGAACCAGACAGAGGCGGCTACATGGAAACTGTGCCTCAGACATTGTCCTGCAGACCAAACTTTTCCTATTGTATCTTTTAATTCTCTCAAAAACGCCAAGACTACAAATAAATACATTCTTCTAAATGAAAAGCAAATTAAACGAATCCCTCAGAAATCCTAACAAATCTTCAGAATTAAAGGACAAACAGAACAAAATAAAAGGAAGAAAAAAAAATCACAGAACACGTCTCTCTCCAATACCTGATCATCTTAAGCATATCGTTCCCATTGGCTCATCTCCACCACATCGTTTCTAGCCAACACAATAGAAGCCCTCTAGATTTAGAGCTCACTCGCCATTCGTATTTACAGTATATAAGTGGAACAAAGGTAGAGAGAAATTGAGGTATGTTTTTCACAGAAGATCAGGAAATTAACCGAAGTAAATTATGACCTGTGTGTTAAGCGTAAAGGTGTAAACATCTGCCAAAAATGTAAACAGACATCTTGCAATGTGTCAAAATAAAAGAAATCAAAGGGAAACGGTCAACCTTCAGATGCATTTTCCAATCCAATACCTTTACAACCCATTATCACAAGTGAACCTGCACAAAACCAAAGAAAAACAATACTGTGTCAGTACATCAAATACAATAGAATCTGCCACATTTTGTTTTCTCTAAGCGAAGGAATGTCAGCAAATAATGTCCGTCGTTTGAGGCAATATGGAGACAATGGCTCAGTAAAGGAAAAGTGTACGCAAACGTGCAGAAAGACATGAGGTAGTAATAATACAAAGCAGATCAATTAAATGTATTCACGGCCCCTTAAAGTAAACCACAAGACAGACTTGGGCAAAAGCCCCTTTCAGACTCCCGCAGTCTTACAACCCCTTGGTTATAGGGAAAATATAGAGAAAATAATATTCGGCCATCTTTTGTATGTTCCAACATGCCTGAAAACACCAAGATTTTCCATATTCCAAGAGCAAAACATTGCCTATATATTTTTTTTTGTGTGTGTGATTTCTGACTATTCAGAATTACAGCTTATGAAGATCTGCAATTATGTCTCAAGGAACACATTCTGTGCATAACATAATAACAACGCCGTTTAACGTTATTAAATAACTCAATGGCATTGCTCCTTTAACATGGATGAACATGGCACCAATTCAAATACAAAAATATGGTAACCCTTTAAATAACAGGCCATTCATTGCGCAATAACGTCAAGAAATAACAAATGTTCAAATAAAATAGCTATGCCATAAAAATCGCTAAATAAAATGGCTATAAAATGAGAATTGGCTAGGCCCTCGCTCAACAAATGGTCCACATAAGTTTAAAAAATGTGAACGTTCTATTGATGAGTCTTATTCAAAACTGCCTATGGGAATTTACAAGGACTCAATTCAATTTTGACGCAATTTTGGAAGCTAAATCAACGAGGTCGTTTCCACTGCAAACGAGAGACAAATGAGAGAAGTAAATCAAGTCCTGATCCAATGTTTACCTGATGAACAATTATTCCAGAAGGCACCATAGGTAATGAAGTTGATTAAGGGGGTGATTAAAATGTCATTTTAAATTCAAATCTCAGGTTGCTAAGTAACCTGCTCTTAACTCTAGAGACCTACACTTCCTTCCACTTTTTCAGGTAGAGGAAGTATCACATCGTTGATATGAATGAAACCCAGACATGGACCATGTGGGACCTGTGGGAATTTTACAAAATGGAGGGTCGAGCAAAATAACAGGTGGGGCAATCATGTCGAACCAATGCGAAAAGAGCCCAAGGTGTAAAAAGCAGCAGTCTGTAGACCTGCTCGCCTGAACCGATGTCAATCATGTGGGTCTAGTTTGGGAAAAGATACATTTGTATTTTACTTTAACAGCATCTGACTTTTCAATACGTGTTAACATTTTTGACTTGATGCTGTGTTGAGTACTAACTCAAATATGTGTTTCACATGTTTCTCGAGAGGTGCTGAAACTCAAACTCCTTTTGAAGAGTGCAAGGCCACCGTCTGTGCCTTAAGGCCAGCGTCTGTGCCTCAAGGCCAGCGTCTGTGCCTCAAGGCCAGCGTCTGTGCCTCAAGGCCACCGTCTGTGCCTCAAGGCCACCGTCTGTGCCTCAAGGCCAGCGTCTGTGCCTCAAGGCCACCGTCTGTGCCTCAAGGCCACCGTCTGTGCCTCAAGGCCAGCATCTGTGCCTCAAGGCCAGCGTATGTGCCTTAAGGCCAGCGTCTGTGCCTCAAGGCCACCGTCTGTGCCTTATGGCCAGCGTCTGTGCCTTAAGGCCAGCGTCTGTGCCTTAAGGCCACCGTCTGTGCCTCAAGGCCACCGTCTGTGCCTTAAGGCCAGCATCTGTGCCATAAACACATTAGGGTTTATTTTCAACTTGGGCATTATTTTTCCTAGTTTTTGCCATCATTCGCCACTTCTCCCCAATCCGGCGAGAGAAGCTCAAGCAATCAAACCCCAAAGAATCCAAAAGACCATTTTTAACATAACACCACTACTACTCAGTAAAAAGACTTCAATGCATAAAAGCCTGACAAATATTGGGGCATTGTAGACATGGTTGTTAGTGTGAGCTAGTCAGCGAGTAGAGTTCAAGTATACCGAGAGCTGGGTAGTGCTAGAGCGTAGACGACACTGTCAAACAAGGACGTGTCGTGAGCTGAATGCTAAAAATGTGTGAGAACTGTTCAACCACAGCGTGAGTGTTACTGTGTTGAAAAGGGCACGTTTTAATCACTTTGTGGGTCTGCAAATCTGCCCATTTTTGCACGTTTTGATCAGAGAATTTGGAAACACTCCATTCGGCATCACAAGGTCCATTTAACTGTGCCGTGTAAATACAAAGTTCTCACCCTGCGTGAAAAACATCTTTGTCTTACTACGGCATGATGCTATGCATTGGGCGTTTCGTCTGCGTATTGGAAAGCAGCGCCCCCTGCAGACTGGGAAGAACATAGCTCTACTACAGTCAAGTAATTAACATGTCGATCGCCATGATAGCGAAAAGTAAAACATGGCCCAGGTTGAAAATGACCAGAATGATCCTTTAGACAAACATCCTACCAAGCAGCAGACAAACTTATAGCAATTGTCTTGCTTTATTACAATATCTCAGGGCAAGATTAACATTCCTTATCAGAATTGACAGATTAACACACTGTAAAAAAAAAAAAGTGAAACATGGCCCAGGTTGAAAAATAACCAGAATTAATCCTTTCTAGACCCTTTAGACAAACAAAACCACCCTACCAAGCAGCAGACAAACTTATAACAGGTAATAGTTTCCCGCTTTATTACAATATCTCAGGGTAAGATTAACATTCCTTATCAGAATTGGCAGACGACCACACTGTAAACAAAACCAAAGAAAATAAAATTCCAATTTCAACATCCAAACTGCAGAGGTGTCCGTTCCTTTGCTTCTCGTGTATCTTGACAGAAGTTTCACAGTCTTCGGGTTCAAACAGGGAGACTCTCACCGATTTAGCAGCTCCAGGAAGTAGCAAGTGTCTAGACGAGAGACAGAAGAGGGACACCAGTCAGGAGCAACAAGTCAATGATATTCCCAGAGAGAAAAGAAGATGAAGTTTGACCTGTAGTTAAACTGGTTTAACATTCTATTTCTTTAAAGCAACAAACTGAGATTATGGTTGGTTGGAGTGTCCGCAGGTCAAATAATCACTGGACCAGTTGGGGAAAATGTGGTCGGGGGAAAGTGACTCAACATCACTGCCCTACAAAAACAGTAGCTACACGTGTTTTTGCCATTACGTGATCTTTACTTGTAGCTTAGTGTTGCAGGTTGCAGCCCAGGTATATAAACCAACATGTCCAGCCTCCTCCTAGAGAAGCCATTGTGTCAGTCAGCTGACCTGGACAACCAGCCCCTCCCATGGGGGGGTTTAATCGTGCGTTCCTTTATCGCAAAATAACTGGGATGTGGAGGCTAAATGACGTCACATCGGTTTGGTTAGCGTTCCATTTGCAGAAAACCTGAGCTGGGAAGTTCACTGTTCACTGGTCAGATCCAGTCGCTAGCCAGGCTAGCCATTGTTAGCAATAACAGTTGATAACGAGGCATTTCGCGGCATTTTGCGCATACAAACACTGCAGCCTCATGTCCACACAGATAGAAGTTAGGCAGTGCTGTGTGTACAGCTGATTTAATGAGATACAAACAAAGCAGAAGTGCTAAACAACATTACTACGATTATTAGTATTATTAGATTATTAACAACTACTGTTGTTGCGCAGCGCAGCCATCTTGGATTTGTGAGGTCGGGGCTGCTGAGGCTCCTACGAGTTTGGAATGGGAAATACCAGCTCTGGTGACGTCACTGTCCAGCTCATGACCTTTGAAGTCGTAAGATTACCAGTTCCCAGTTATAAAGGAATGCACGATAACTCACAACCTGAAGAAGGCGTGTGACAGAGAGGCAGATGGAAACATTCATTTATGAACTCAGAATATTCCAGCTGATGGAAACAGCTGAAGCCTGCACAGTCGTCAGCGGCCTGTGAACTCAAGCTGTGCTGAGTGAGTCAGTGCAGCAGTGCTGTACTGCAGTGCTGCAGGTCTGACTCATTTACAGCAGCATCTACTGCAGTGTGCTCCGTGTGCCACACACACACACACACACACACGTAACTGATAGTCACACTCCCTGCATGCAGGAAAAGATAGTCTATTAGTTGTCCCAGCAAATCTCTCCGGCCTAATATGAACCAACGGTGACTCTAAAACACCCACAACTAGAGGACACTCGGTAGTGCATAACTCCACCAACCTTTCTACAAACTTTTGTGGTGTTAGGTGAATCTGTTTGAAAGTTAGGCGCCTTTTTTTTTTGCGATTGGTCGCGCCCCCTTCTGGGCAGTGGGCTTGGAAAGTAAATCAGTTTACAAAGTTTCGTGCAAATCTGTTCATCACTTTTTGAGATATGAAATCATATCCTGACAGACTAACACGGGTGAAAACATGCTCTCCTGGCCAACTCTTGTTTTGTGGGAGGTGATAAAAGCAGCTCAGGCATTTGCTGGACATGAAGAAGCTGGAGCCAAAGCTGTGTCTGGAGGGCCAGACTGAAGCATCAGGAGGCTGTTTAGTGAGGTCACAGGCCTGGTATCATCACGCTGAGAGGCCAGCTGACGCAGCTGATCCAGGGCCAGAAACACTTACCAAGAGACTGCTCCTCACAACACACACTGCCATGGTGTTTAACTGTCTGACATCATGTCCCAGGAGGTCCTGGACTGCTCCTCACTACACTACAGACTGCCATGCTGTTTAACTGTCTGACATCATGTCCTAGGAGGTCCTGGACTGCTCCTCACTACAGACTGCCATGGTGTTTAACTGTCTGACATCATGTCCTAGGAGGTCCTGGACTGCTCCTCACTTCATTACCTCGACTACGGTGGCCCAACATAAGTCTAATTTGTCCCACCGTGACCATAGTCTATTTTGTTCATTTTTCTCTCAAAGTGCACCAGATTGATGCATTTAACTTTTATAAATGTACTACAGTTTCTTCCGGGGGACCATGCCCCCTGGACCCCTAAAGAGTCCGAGGTCTCAGTAAACCCTGTGAGAAACACTGGTACAGTATGTGGCAGTGTTGTCATATCTAATCTCTTATGTAATCCATTCAAAAGAGTTACGGGCGGGGATTTAGAGCTGGCTCGTGTGTTGTGATAGCAACTGCTGACTGGTCATTTTTGTGCAGTAGCGGAGTTTGGCCTGTCGGGATTAATTGCCTGGATTCACCTTTTGTCATAGAGGCAAGAGACCGTGCCCTGCTGCTGCTAACAAGGCTACTGGCCCGGGTACACAACATGCCATAGTGCCCTGCTGCTGCTAACAAGGCTACTGGCCCGGGTACACAACATGCCATAGTGCCCTGCTGCTGCTAACAAGGCTACTGGCCCGGGTACACAACATGTCATAGTGCCCTGCTGCTGCTAACAAGGCTACTGGCCCAGGTACACAACATGCCATAGTGCCCTGCTGCTGCTAACAAGGCTACTGGCCCAGGTACACAACATGCCATAGTGCCCTGCTGCTGCTAACAAGGCTACTGGCCCGGGTACACAACATGTCATAGTGCCCTGCTGCTGCTAACAAGGCTACTGGCCCGGGTACACAACATGTCATAGTGCCCTGCTGCTGCTAACAAGGCTACTGGCCCAGGTACACAACATGTCATAGTGCCCTGCTGCTGCTAACAAGGCTACTGGCCCAGGTACACAACATGCCATAGTGCCCTGCTGCTGCTAACAAGGCTACTGGCCCAGGTACACAACATGTCATAGTGCCCTGCTGCTGCTAACAAGGCTACTGGCCCAGGTACACAACATGCCATAGTGCCCTGCTGCTGCTAACAAGGCTACTGGCCCAGGTACACAACATGCCATAGTGCCCTGCTGCTGCTAACAAGGCTACTGGCCCGGGTACACAACATGTCATAGTGCCCTGCTGCTGCTAACAAGGCTACTGGCCCAGGTACACAACATGTCATAGTGCCCTGCTGCTGCTAACAAGGCTACTGGCCCAGGTACACAACATGCCATAGTGCCCTGCTGCTGCTAACAAGGCTACCAGCCTGGGTACACAACATGCCATAGTATGGAACTATTTAACTGCATCATCATTAGGGGTGTGCCGATTAATCGTATAATCGATGCATCGCCATTAGTCACGTGACGATTAAAATCGATTCACAATGTTCGATTATCGATTTGCAAAAAATTTCACTTTTTTTTGCTTTATTTGCAAAAAATACGGTATTTCGCCCGGAAAGCAGTTCCTTAACTGTAAAACGAGACCAAAACCGAAGTACTGGAAACTGGAATCACTGAAGAAAGCATGCAGGGTGGCTGTAACATGTGATGCGTGGACTTCAGTCGCAACTGAAGATAATGGAGGTACATTTGTTTGTTTACTTTAATTAATGGACACTGACAAATATACCTTGCTTAAAAAAAATCCTGTTTGGTGAAAAAGATGCATCGAAAATCGTGATTAATCGTAATCGTTTAATAATCGAATCGTAGCACCCTTAATCGTAATCGAATCGAATCGTGAGGTGCCTAAGGTGGCACACCCCTAATCATCATGTCGTGTATGTATGTAGTATGGAACTATTTAACTGCATCGTCATGTTGTGTATGTAGTATGGAACTATTTAACTGCATCGTCATGTTGTATATGTATGTAGTATGGAACTATTTAACCGCATCGTCATGTTGTATATGTATGTAGTATGGAACTATTTAACTGCATCGTCATGTTGTGTATGTATGTAGTATGGAACTATTTAACTGCATCGTCATGTTGTATATGTATGTAGTATGGAACTATTTAACTGCATCGTCATGTTGTGTATGTATGTACGGCACGGTGGCTCAGTGGTTAACACCGTTGCCTCACAGCAAGAAGGTCCCGGGTTCGAACCCCGGTCCATCCCAGGTCCTTTCTGTGTGGAGTTTGCATGTTCTCCCCGTGTCCGTGTGGGTTTTCTCCAGGTGCTCCGGTTTCCTCCCACCATCAAAGACATGTATGTTAGGGTTAATACTCCTGTCAGTGCTCCTGACCAAGGTACTGGCAAAAGAACTGGAGTTGGTCCCCGGGCGCTGCACAGTAGCTGCCCACTGCTCCTAGTTCTAGGAAGGTTCCTAGTAGAGGATGGGTCAAATGCAGAGGATGAATTTCCCCAGGGGGATAAATAAAGGATAACTTAACTTAACTTAGTATGGAACTATTTAACTGCATCGTTCACTCACTTCTAGGCTACATGGGATTGCTCCTGTCCAAATTGGGGTTATCTGACAGTTTTCCATTCTTTGAGTTTGACACTGTATAGCCTGTATATACGCTACTCTGCCAAGAAATTAAGACAAAATCAAGTATATATTTTTTTGTGGGTCGTGAGGCTAGACCAGAACCACAGATCTCGCTTGCAGCGAGTGTTGCGCAACTCGTTTACAGACGAAAAGCTGACAGCCGCTGGTAAGAGGAAGTCCCAACATTTTGGTCTCCAAACACAGAGGAACCTGACAGAAAGGGCTTCAGGTTCAATTCAGGAGCCAAACTGATGTAGAACCTAGGGACGTCGTGTGGACGTGCGTCTTCGGTCATTAATCGGACAACCGGTACACTGACAGTGTGTAGTGTGCACGGGAATATTAATGGAATATTCTATAAGCAACTCATGTAGACATCTTCATCGAAATATTGTCTTACTGAAGAGTCAGATCAATAGTTGGATTATTGCCGTCCACGCGGACGTGGTCAGTGTTTGCTGGACGTGCAGGAGCCTGAGGGGGGCGATGGAGGAAAGAGTGGAGGAGGTGGGGGGTGGTACAGGCTGTCAGGCAGTACGCAGAGTAGGAACAAGGTCAGAGAGTTTTACAGCCCTACCCCCACCCTGAGCACATAGGCATTCCTTCCCATCCCCCCCTCAGGGGCACCACACACATGATGCAACAACACAAAGACAAGAGGAGGTGTGATGGTGTAACATCCTGATTCTGGTGGCTCCTTCAGACAACACGCATGACACTTTGCTACTATGTAACCGACATGAACGACCAGTAAATGTGTTAGTACTGAACAACACACATGATGGAGGCTGCAAGCGTCCTCTCTGCTTCTTCAAAACACAAAGCATCTGTGTTGGATGGACCTGTGCCCCCGGGGCCAGGAGTGGTGTGCTGGTTTAGTTAGCTCTGGTAAAACATGGCAGCCTATATCCAGTAGGGCTGCACGATTAATCGTATTTTCATCGCCATCACGATATGAAAATGCGCGATGAACACATCGCAAAAGTCACGTGTTATCGCAATATATATATATATATTTTTTTTTACAGTGCACCTGAACGCAACATGCAAGATACCGGCTGAATACGTGTCCAAATGTTCATGTCATTCTGGCCAATACTCCACTTCTGTTATAACATTTCAGTCTGGAATATGGAATATCTTTCAATAATCGTTATGACTAAAAGGCTAAAAGCAATCTCATGTGTAAGAAATGACTGTTCTACATTGAAGTAAAAATGTAAGTTTAAGTAAGTAAATGAGTGCATTTTTGTTCGTATGACCCTCAACACAGGCGTTGAGAATCCCGTGCCACTTACTGATACGTATGCTTGAATTAACACACTCATATTGCAAAATGAATTTAGGCCCTCACTGTAATACTTCAGAAGTTGAATTTGAAGTTCAGCATTAATACATTTGTCATTTTTTGTCTTAGATTTACCTTTGTGTGTTATTGCAATATAAAACTACATAATTGAGAATCGATTCTAGATTATGGAATCGAGAATCGTTGGAATCGAGAATCGATTCTGGAATCGGATTGTGACCCCAGGAATCGGATCGGATGGTGGCTTAGCCGGATCGGAGCACCCCTACCCATTCATATTTTTGTTTATAGCATTTTATTTATTTATTTATCGCAGGTCATATCGTCATCGCAATATTGAACAGTGTTATTGCACATCGCAGCTTTTCCTCATATCGTGCAGCCCTAATATGCAGGCAAGGCGACTGACTGAGAGCCAGTGTTGGTAGAACTCAAGTCCACGACTCGACTCATTTTCAGGACTCGTGACTCGACTTTGACTTGAGCGCTGATGACTCGGACTTGAACTCGAGACTTCATGCATTCAGAGTCAGAATCAGAATCACTTTTATTGCCACAATAATATGCAAGACTACATATGAGGACTTTGCCTTAGTGAGAGAGATAAAGAAGCAAAAAAAGTAAGCTAACGCCTATTTTACATCCAGTAAAAACGAGTTTGGTGATTCTATTCATGTGCTGATATACGGTCGTATCAGAGTGAAACTGCAGTACTGCACATGTGCTCTTTGCATTGTCACTTTGAATCATCCGTTTCTCTCACCTGGTAAACATTCTGCCAGACTGTCTGGCCTCCGCCCCGATGTGGGCTCTTTCAGCTGCCACAAGGTCGACGGGCCAGTCAGGGACACTGCCTCGTAGTTGAGTCAATCAGGAATGTCGCAGAAAAAGTGTGAAAAACTAAAGAAATTTGATTTTTGTGATTTTGTTTGTGTACATTATTAAATAGGTGCACTGAATACCCAGGTATTTTAACTAAAATAAAATCAAAAGTCATTTTTGGGTTCAGCTCGACTTTAAACAAGAACAGGAGTATGCAACAGCGGAGTTTCTCGGCGTAAAATATGTTTTCACCGTTCTTTTCGAGTGGATTTGGAAACAGAATTCTGCACGGTCATTTTTTGGTATAATTGAAATTGTATTTATTAGGCTACATTGTTTCGTGGTTGCACGAATAGTGAACCACATATTTGTGTATTGAATGGTATCGTGAGATAACCATTATCATCCCATCTCTAGACTACATCGGCTCAACCAAGCTGCCGTGGCACCGAGATCATGACAATCGTCTCACTGCATTTTCAGCCGCAGTGTGAACATAGCCTAAAACAAGCCAGAAGACAAAACACAAAGTACATCCAAAACATCAAAGAGCTGAAAGGTGAGTATATGAAGATGAAGGGATGAGTACCTGTCTGTCATATAATCCTGTTCATGCAGCACACGTGACCTGGTCCATTCTGGCCTGCAGCTCGAAGGCATCGGGCCGGTCCTGAGGGTTGACGGCCAGCATGTCCCGCAGGAGCTTCTTCACTCCGTCGGACATGGTGGACCTGCGTTTCTGCGGGATGTTCAGTACCATCTTTGGATTCTCTAGAAGTGCCTCGCCCACCGGCACGATGTCCGCGCCTTGCCTCACGTACGAACCCAGCAGCTCCCGCTTCGACTCGGCGTCGATGAACGTGATTCTCTCCAACATGGCCCAGATGATGATGCCCATAGCAAAGATGTCGGCCTTGGCCGTGTAGTGGCCCTCCCACACCTCCGGCGCCATGAAGAAGTCCGAGCCGCAGGCCGACGACAGCCAGAACTTGTTGACGTTGATGTTTTTGCCCTTGTCCTCGCCGTCTCGGCCCTCGCCGGCGTTCCCCACGCCGGCGCAGACTTTGCTCAGGCCAAAGTCCGCCACCTTGAGGACCGGAGTGCCCGACTTCTCCGAGATGAGGATGTTGTCGGGCTTGAGGTCCCGGTGGACGATGCTGTTCTCGTGCAGGAAGGCGACGGCGCTGGTGAGCTGGAGCATGAAGCTCTTGTTGGTCCGCGGGTCGGGCTGCCGGGACAGGATGAACTGGTTGAGGTCTCCTCCTTCGCAGAACTCCATCACGAACCAGAGGTAGCAGGGCTCCTCTGGAGAACTCAGCACTCGCTCACCTGTGCGGGATTCACATCGGTCAGTTACACAACGATGCCCGATACTCATTCGTCCAAATAGTTAAATGTGATGTCATCATATTTATGAGAAGAAAAAATAATTGACTGTCTTAAACATTTAGATCCCAGGGCACACTATAACAAAACTTTAAATTAGAAGGCATACCAAATGAATGGCTCAAAACAAGATATATCAAATACTATTGATTACTTGGAAATATCACCAACAAGAAAGCACAGTGGGCCACTTGAGCAATAAACCCCAAGAGGTCGTGGTTCAGGGGCTAAGGGGACCCTTTAGCTGTTGTAAAATCACTGTTCAACTGGGCTTATTGCTTCTATAAAACATTACAACACACAGCCTACCTGGCAAGGTTTCACCAAATAAACACACAGGAACAAAACATGCAATATTGATAACAAATAATCGTTCTTCTGACAAGCAACACACAGACGTTATTTGCCACAGTAATACAGTGATGCGGTCACAGGTGTGTGTTTATAGACTATTTTACAACCGCGTTTGAATGCGACTCAGCCAATCATAATCAAGGACTGGTCACTATCAGTTTTATAATTAAAGCGAGCCATAATTTGAGCCAGAAAACACAAGTCTATATTTTATTGATCTAATTTTAGCAAACTAGTGGGCAAAATGACATAGCATACTTGTGCTGAATGCATGACAAGCATGTGTGGTGAATGGCAAGCAATACGACTCATGACCTATAGACTATCTAATTGGGTGTTCTAGAAAAGGCCAAGTCAGGCAGTATTTATCTGAAGACAACAGGTTGAGACTTTGAGGAACTAGTTTAAAGCAGCTTAAACCTGCTTTGGAATGTATCAGAGATTTTTGGCAAGGACAAAATGTCATGCTGTCACTCTAGTAAAGAAATAATAATAGCCTTGATTGAACTAAGAAAAGTCAATAAAACCTGGAGTTACATTATTTGTAGAAGGTTAACTTATGTTTGAGTAACACCACACCTGTTATTGTTGCTGCTTCACATTTCAAATAGCACTGACGGGATCAAAACAGTAACACACAACACAAGCATGAAGCAGATATGACTGCACTCTAGATACTGACAGGCAACAACAAATCACTATATGAACTGCTAAGCATCAAACTGTCATTCACATTACAAACATTACCACAATGTAATTTGACAAAAAAAGACCATATAACCAACTCTGGTTAAGCACAGGTGAGTGCTACCAAGAGTATTTTTTATTTATTTTTTACCAGATCGAAATAAAGTAACGAATTTATTAAAGGGGTGTTTTAGTTTAAGGTGCGGTGATTTAACACTGTTAATAACAAAATCCCTCTCAGCAAAATCCGTATCAGCCGTTGCAGCAGACTCCATTTTGGTGAGCCTGTAGATTCCTCCCTGACAAAACTACCCATCCCCCCCATGAATCTGTGTCATGGCCACAATAACAAGCGATTTGGAAGGACATTTCAGAAGACAAAAAGTACAGAGACGTGAGGCGCACAGGGCCAATTTTAAAGCGTGTTTTGTGGTAGATTTGTGTTCATCTTAACTATTATGCATAAACTTTCCGTTCTGTTTTGTATGGCGATACAGAAACGCAAAACTACATAAAAAACAACAATAAAACTGACAATTTAATGTTGCGTTCTTCACCGGATGAAATAACAATCGCACGATAGCCTTTTCTAAAGCGTTAAGAGGTCCTCTTTCATTCGGCATACATCCAATCCAACAAGCAGCACTATTTAGATTAAAAAGATCACATTTTAGAATGGGTCCACACTGCTCGCTACCTACCACCCACCACAGTGTAGTTTGGTGGAAGATGTGGGAACAGCAGGGGGAACCAACTCTCAAAAGTTTTCAATTTATGGAAATAAGTGCCAAGTTGTGAATCGTTTGTATGCCGAATCGAGGAGCGACTCCTAACGATTCAGACACGTCTAAAGTCATATTCAAGACGGATTTATTGACCTATTAAAACAAGTGAACTTTAAGCTGCCTGATTTTGAATGGAGTTCGGCCTACATACCACAGAAGCGGACATGGTTAGCAAAATATGTAGCTAACTTGGCGCCTGTCAAGTGGGCTAGCTAGCTAGCGCTAAATCAAACACTCACCTTTGAGTGAAGTTTCCACCAGTCGGAGGTACTGTTTGGACCGCTTGTTGCCGTGACTCATCTTCTGGGCCATGCCGTTCCGCTGCAGCACGCACTCCTCCAGCTGCACCACGTTCTGGTGCCGCTTCTCCAGGCTGGCCAGCGCCCAGAACTCCTGCAGGGCGAGCTCCACGTTCTCCGGCGCGTCGCACCGCAGCTTCTTCACGGCCACTCTGGCGCCGGACCTCCGGGCCACCGCCTCGTACACCACGCCGTAGCTGCCCCGGCCCACCTCCCGCAGCAGGCTGTAGCGGGGCGCCAGCACCCTGTGCTCCAGGCTCATGCCGCTGCCGACGTGTTTGAAGACGTTGTCCTCCTCCTCCTCCTCCATGGCATTGTCCTCCGTGTTGCTCAGGCACCGCAGCACGCTGCTGCTGTCCGCTCCGGTTTTCTGTTGTTTGCAGCGGGCTCGCTCGCTCCTCCTCGTGCCTCCTCTCCCCCGTCTGTCGGTTGTCGTCGTATCCATCACGTCCCGTCACGTCTCCAGCATAAAGGCGAGAAATGTCCGCATGGTGTCACCGACAGCAATGGCAGCACTGTTTCACAGTGAGAAGAAACTCGCTGAGATTTGAAAGTAAATAACGTTCCTGTTGTTGTGTTTCGATCACACACACAGGGACTGCTGCTGGATTAAAGAGGGGAGGGGAGGCGGGTAAACTGAGGATAACCCGTGTCTGTCATACTCACTATAATAAGCAACACGACATCCGGCCATAAACTTCAAAATTAAACTACTGACACGGATTTTTTTTTTTTTTTTTTAGGTAGGACTAAAAGTGTAAAACTGAAACTAAAGCGTGCATTCGAAGAGGAATCTGGTAAATCAACATAGCTATACATCTGTTTTTGTCACAGCATAATGCAGCCACACAAGCCTATATGCAGATGCTATTTTGCACTATTGACAAATTAAGTGGTGTAATTGTATTGATATATGATGATATACCCAGCAGCAGTTGGTGAATATTAATTCTCGTTTCCCTTAAACCAGTGGGGTCCGGGCCAAAGGTCCCAAGCAACAAATTTGCAATAACACAGTTAGAGAATGTAGAAGAAAGACTGTTTTGATCATAGTTTCACTGTTACTTACCTCTACAATAGATAGTCATGGGGAGTTCTGGACAAAATCTGGCAATAAAACCGTTCCCAGATTTGGGTTCAAGAGACAAAACCTCATCAAATGGATCTGCAGGTCTAATGTGGACTGAATTAGGGGTCCATATGAAAAAGATTGCAAATCACAGCCAACCTATCTTCTCTCTATCTTTATCCAACCTACATCATTTTGATCCTAGACTATTTACTATGTGTATATACTACTACTATACTATGTAGGCTACATATAGTACATAGTACTTTGATTCATAAAACACAAATCATGTCAGCCTAAAAAAAAGTGGATAATGAGTTTTGGTAGGTTTACTTTCCAATAAATCCCTGCCTGTAGGTCTATGCCACATGAGGGAATAGATCCACCATAAATATGGTACAAATTTACCTCGTACCATAGTTTATTTATTGTAATGATTTCACTTTATTACGATTCCACTTCATATTTTGATAGTTTTGTTGTCATGTAGGCCTACAACCTGACACCATCCAATTGGATGGAAATTAGTCATACAAGTGAAGTGCATAAACCTTACAAACACGCACACACACGCGCACACACACACACACACACACACACACACACACACACACACACACACACACACACACACAGTTGTTTGAGTGCAAGTCAGAAATCTCAGCACCTGCCCATGTAGTCATTACGTGATTGTATTGACCATCAACCCCTATAGATTATTATGGTCACATTGTGTATGATTGCGTACTATGGGCTATGAACTTACTTATTATCGCCCCTTCAAGTAAATCTAAATGCCTTTTCTGTCAGTGTGGCAATGAATAATTGACTGGATTTGTCAGTTATTGTCTGACACTTCATGTGTGTGTGTGTGTGTGTGTGTGTGTGTGTGTGTCTGTGCCGTTCTTCCCTCTGAGAGGGAGAAGAGAACAAGCTTTTCTTTCTTTATCCTCCACTGACATCATCCCTTATAAAACAAATACAGATGACTTAATTCAGCTGGTGACAGAATGTCTGGGGCGTGATGTCTAGAAGTCTATTCCTAATGAAGCTCGCCCCCTCTACTAAATAAAAAAAAAAAAATTCATTCCTGCACATTGGAACGTTTGCAAACATGTCAATTCTCAATGTACAACCCAACCCAACACTCGATGCTTCTTTTTCTTTTTGCAAAAAAGACACTTTCATTTTGTGAAGGAAAAATATGTTTACTTCCGGTGTTTTCCAGGCTCAATGTGGCAGCTTGACGCAGCTCTGGGGAATCGGGTTGCACAATCCGGGCGCTGCCATTACGAAAAGTACATGGGGTACCCAATGAATCTGAGAACAGTTTAAATCTCGATCAACCCAAAACTACCGCAAAGTTGCACATTTGAGATCAATTCTAAGAAGTCTGAGAACACAAGGGATTTGTTTTTACTTAAAGTAGATTACAGTATTCGATGACCTGGGCTAAAGCATAACATGCATGTTGTGTGTCCATTTCGATTTCAGATACGGCTAAATTTGCATAAAATAAGTTCCCACCTATGCTGTAATATGCTAAACACCTCGGTTCAGTGAAAAAAGTTAATTATTCGTCATTTCTGTCGATTTTGCATGTGTGTTTACGTTGTGCTCCCCTCCAGTCTTCAACAAATGGTTCCTTCCTACCTCACGTGTAAGCGGTGTGCTCATAGGAGGACGAACTGAAGACAACACGTGGCAGAGCATGCTTTCAAACCATTTCACACAATAGAGAGCCAAATTCGCCCCCTCTTCCGGGTTAGGCATCCGAACAAAGGGATTTCATCCGCAATTCTTGTTTCCCATAGACACTTAGTAAACTGCATATAAAATAGTTTTACTTGGTCAAACCAAGCGATTCAGCTATATTTAGAATCACGAAAGACAATAGAACATTTCACTTGGACCAAAACTAAATAAAACTTAATACTTTTTTGTGTTGGTCCGAGGGAAGTGTTATGGTCTTTTGTGATAGCTGAATTGCTTGATTTTTTTTTTTTTTTTTTACCAAGTAGTAGGCTACTATTTTTATAAGCATTTTCCATGTCTATGGAAAAAAGAATGGCGAATGAAATCGCTCGGTCGGTTCGTGGTTCGTATGCCTAACTGGAAGAGGGTGTGACTTTGGCTCTCTATAGAAATTGCATAAAAACAAGACGTCATCCGGAATGGTGGTCCACTGACCCACATTTGTTACACTCAACCACCACTATCCAAAAATCAGTGCAAAAATCCAGTGGAAATAAGCGAAAAATGACACTGGACAATTGCCAAGATTTAGATAGGCCCTATTTTATTTATTTTATTTTATTTTATTTTATTTTATTTTATTTTATTTTATTTTATTTTATTTTATTTTATTTTATTTTATTTTATTTTATTTTATTTTATTTTATTCCCATAGGCCTACGTAGGTCTGTTGTGTGTATGCCTTGGCCCTTTTGTGCCTTTAATTAGTATTTGCAATCACATTGATTTGATCTGTGAATAAAAATGTTACCACCATTATCATTTCAATGGGTTTATGACCTAGGCTATTTATAGCCTATACATGTGTTTGATAACCCTCACTCACCCTATTAATTATAGATGAATTATAATTAGTAAATTAGGCTATAACATCTATAGCCTATAATCCAAATCTGATAATAGAATTCAGTCTTTCTGATGACAGAAAATAGCCTATATAAATTAATTGTAAATCACTGCTTACGGCATCGCAACTTTGGTGTAGATTTGGTCACGAGCACAATATTTGTGTCTCACACTTTAATGCACAGGAAATTGTGACATTATCCAGTTGCTTTGCATTTCACTATTAGCTGAAATGTAGCTCAAAATGGACCAGATGAATAGGCCTACAACAAACAGGAAAGGTATGACAAAATGTTTTCGATCCATTAACATAATCTAGCCTACAACTGGTTGGTATAGTAGTCTCAGGTAGCTATTGTGGTAGGCCTACTTTATTGATAACTTAACTGGACACAAAAAAACTGAACATTGATCCTGGTAGCCGACTAAGAAAAAAAGATTAATTTGATTTTATCGAAATAAAAAGTTTCCAGAAAATAAAAATAGAACCAACACATTTTTTGATTAAAGATCAGCTAGTGTCCGACCGTTATTGTATCAAACAGTATACCTTACAAAATACACACACAAAATAGTTTTATGGGTGCAAGTCAGAAATCTCAGCACCTGCCCATATGTAGTCATCCATCAACCCGGGTCATTGTGTAGGTATGGTATGGTATGGTATGGTATGGGGCATGGAACACTTAGCTTACCGACCCCTTCAAGTAAATCTAAAGGTGTTTCTCTGTCAGTCTGGCGATGGATATAATCGATTGGATTTGTCAGTTATTGTCTGACTTTTCACATGTGTGTCTGTTCCTCTGTCTGAGTAGAGAACAGGGCTTTTCGTTACCCACTGACATCATCCCTTATAAAACAAAATAGGCTACAGATGACTTCAGCTGGTGACAGAAGGTCTGGGACGTAACGTCTAAAAGTGTATTTCCTAATGAAGCTTGATCATCCCCTCTATTCATTAAATACATATTTTCTTTTTTCATTTCTGCACACTGGAATGTCAATTCTCCAACTTGCAAGGCAGAGGTTAAAAAAATAAAATAATGTGAGAATGCAATGCTGCTTAGGATGTTGGACCTTCCTATCAGCACTTGAACACAGCATAATAGTTAACATTATGATAAGCATCCAAAAGGGTAGAAATCCCAGATCTCAGAATCAGAAAAATGGTTAACCTTATTGATCCCCTAGGGGGGATTGAGTAATGCTACAGTTGCTCACACTCAGGTAGGGGTCAATCTAAATATAGAGACATTATAAGACCAATAGGAACAGACAATAAACAATAAAATAGAAGTTAGGTATATAGCCTACAATAAAGTGTCAATAATATGAGCCTTTCCCACCAAAGTCTAATCAGCTGATCCTTGGACCAAGAGTGATTTGTCCAATGTTAGATGCATGCGGTGTGTGTTTGTGTGTGTTCAGCTATTCATGACTGAAATATTTAGTTTGTACTGATGCTGCACATTTACTTTCAGGTATGATGCGCCCCCTTGTGCACATTTACAGAACTACACCCACCCTGCACCCCTACAATAATAGGTCCAATTATTGAGTAGGTAGCCTACAATACATAATCTTAAGCACCGTTTCCAATAACAGGGCTTTATACTAGTATAGGCTAAAGGCAGCATGAGAAATGTCAACATGCTGCATCATGACAATTGGTTAATTTTAACAAGTCCTGTCACATCATTAGTTTTTCCAATATCTGTTTCCCCCTAATCATCATTAAGCTTGATTTTGGGGGAAATATTCACGACTGAATGATATTATGTCCAGTACTATGTACAGACTGATCCCAAATAAGGGCAGGGTGCCTATCCATGAGATATACTATGTTTTGTTCAAGTGATTAAAATACACCCACCAGCATCAACTTTGTGAATTTTGAACTTCTAATTCAAATTTTTGCAAACAATAATTAGGCCGATTTGGTTTCCATATACATTTAGCTTATTACAGCAAAATGGCAGATAGGTAGCTAACTGCTGAAGTCCTCTTCCTCAAATTAGCATTTCTTTACCCTACTTAAAACAATCTGGACCAAGCAGTACCTATATTTTCCTAAAGATTTCCCCATGTAGCCATCTTCTACCTTTTCTAATTCATTCTGAACTCTTTAAACTTCTCTCATAGGGCTCTAGGCCGGGATGGTAGTGTGGATATTCACTAATACACATGAAACCCCAATGAGAATGTACACATCGGCTTTATTTTGTACTGTATAACCAGTTTCTCCCTTTAGTCATTCAATTCCATGGAGTAAAGAAAAGGTGTCTCCAAAGGGTCACATGATCACTACAGACAGAGGTGACCGTGTGACCAAATTAACTTCCAGTCCAATATAAAAGTCCAGTATCAACTTAATATTTTAAAGTAAACTAAATATGGGACTTTTTAATAGGATAAAACGTGGCATGAGCATCATGAGTTAGATGTATATAATCAGTTTCAACATCAATCAATGCAATCATTCTATACATATTCAGAAAACAGAATTCAAATTCAGTCATCTGCGGGGGGGAAATCTCATCACTTTCAATCTAAGTCATTTACACAAACACAAGATCTTTAGGAAACCTTTTCAAGTCATCGAAGTACAAGTCAAGTCAACTCTCAAGTCTTCTTCATGAATCAAGTGAAGTCTAAGCAAGTCAAACAGACTCAAGTCTGTGCCCGTCTCCTTCAGAGTCTCCGTTTCAGTTTAGGCTCAAATGAAGCTAACACATTGTAATAATAAGTTTCACTCTCCAGTTCAGATGTGTTAAAACTAGTCAGTAACTTTGAATATGACTGCGTTGGTTGATCAGCCTCAAAGCATTGTGGTCAGTCCGTGGGGTGAGTCATGTAAATGATCAGCTTGTAAAAACTGTGATTCTGATCCTTCATAAAGGGACAACAAGACTTAGTCCCAAAATCCTAACAGCAGAGACTGGGAACTCAACTAGGAATAGTATCATATTAAATGACAAAGGACACAGTACACATTTAAATGCTTTACAAAGTACCAATCTTTAGGTATACTTGTAAATGATATACCAGCTCATAGAAATTATTTCATTTGGCTTTAAAATATAGAAATAGTAATAGAAAAAATATAAAATGTTTAAAAATATAGAAACAGTAATAAAAAAAATATTAAATGTTTAAAATGTAGAAATAGTAATAAAAAAAAATATATAAAATGTGTTGGCAAAAAAGTACCAGTGGTCCCACTTTAATTAAGCAACATTACATCAGATCATACCATACCTATGTGTTGTAGAGCAATTGGAATTATTGGTTAGGTTTGACATTGTAACTGTTCGTTACAATCTGGGCAAAACTACTACTACTACTAGTACTACTACTACTACTACTACTGGAATGGTGCGGTAGATTCAGCATTACAGCCATCTGGGGGCGCTCTACACTTAAGTGAAAATAAATGCCAACTCACCCATCAATAAACAGGGAAAATGCATCATAGCCTCAGTGATAATTCCATACATGTAAACAAAATACAAAAAAAGCTTTTAAAAGATCAAAACCATAAGAGATTAAACAAATTGGGAATGTTATGAACTGTGTCAACAGTTAAAATAAACATCTGATTTTAACAATGAATTCATTGTACAGTGCTTCGCTGGGACATATTAGTACAACAAGAAAAAAAAGGCAAGTTAACGAGCAGCTTTGTCCTTGAACCTGAAGTTTTGGAGTTTAAATTATTATGCACATCAATGAAATCCTCCTATTTAGCTGCTCTTTGTGTAAAATTAATTATTGAATTCAGGATTTCAGATAAAAATTCACAGATAGTGAAGGAAAGATCACACCTTCCTACACGCCCTGAAGAAGGCCCTGCGAGGCTGAAACCGGTCGGCGGTGATCATTTTAACTTTATTATGCCCTAGAAAATAAAGGCTTTTTAACCTTTACACCTTGTCTCAGTAAGCTGATGCTTTACCTTTGGATATCAATTTGTACTTCAAGAGCGCCTCACATTCCTGGAGCCGACCAGTGAGCACTCGGTAATTGTCTTTTGTTTGTCAGTTACAATGTCAGCATTGCCAGAATCAGCTACAAAACTGTCAAAAATACAACATGGCAAGTTATTAAGACATCATAGTAAAAATGTGAAAACATGTTTAACGAAGTTGTGCTGTTATGCGGGCTCTGACCTGGTGCCTGGAGAACCCGTGTCACAAGACGACAGAGGAAACTATCTGGCCACATGGCGAACTGAAATGTTTTTCACTTCTGTGACTGAGCCGTGTGCATTGTAGTGCTTGATAAGATTCCTCCAAGCCCCACTGCAATTCAGCAAGTCTTGGTTCCCTTTGAGAGAACAGGTGGGAAGGAGAGGAGAGGAGAGGAGAGGAGAGGAGAGGAGAGGAGAGGAGAGGAGGAGAGATGAGGGGAGGGGAGAGGAGAGGAGAGGGGGGCAGGAGAGGAGAGGAGAGGAGAGGAGAGGAGAGGAGAGGAGAGGAGAGGAGAGGAGGGGAGGAGAGATGAGGGGAGGAGAGGAGGGGAGAGGAGAGAGGAGAGGGGAGAGGAGGGGAGGAGAGGTGAGAGGAGGAGAGGAGAGGAGAGGAGATGAGGGGAGGGGAGAGGAGGGGAGGAGAGGGGAGAGGACAGAGGAGAGGAGAGGAGTGGAGGGGAGAGGAGAGGAGTGGAGGGGAGAGGAGGGGAGGAGAGATGAGGGGAGGAGAGGAGAGGAGAGGAGAGGAGAGGAGAGGAGAGGAGAGGAGAGGAGAGGGGAGGAGAGGAGAGGAGAGGAGTGGAGGGGAGAGGAGGGGAGGAGAGACAAGGGGAGAGAGGAGACAAGAGGAGAGAGAAATGTTTAATTGTGGAAACCTGCAGAACAAACTCAGTTATACTGTCCTCATTCTCAGCAATGCCCAAATACCACTGAACTCTACTATCGACCACCTGCCAGCAGGGCAGAAGTCTCCTATTGTTTTATTCTTCTATTTTCTAAGCTTAATCATAGAAACTTCATCAGTATCAAGTCAAGACTGTGGACAGGAAAGACAGAGAAGTTCCACTAAGATTAGTTAAAAAAAAAAAAAAAAAAAAAAAAAAAGTTCTACTCATACATGATATATTTAGCTTATCTCACCGATAATGCACAGTCCCTCTTTGGCCCTGGTGATGCCCACGTTGATCTGGTTGGGATCGCCGATGAAGCCCACTTGTTTGGACATCCAAGCTCTCTCTGGCTGTCTCTCAATCTCCGCACTCGGCAGAGAGCGCACCGTGGAGATGATGACGTAACGCCATTCACTTCCTAGAAGATAACATGTTGTTAGTTACATGGTGTCCATAGCTGGCCAGTCCTGTTGGGGGTTTGCCCCTTGTTCCTTCAGGTCTGTCCTGTAATAGCAGAGTTGCAGATAGCGTGAAATACAGCAGGTTTACTTAAAGCTGCAATGTGACACTTTTTTCACAATGAAAAATGTGAAGAAAAATAACAAACACAACGAACAAAACTGTGTTCATGCCTGAAAATGTATTTTCGGGAATGTTGGGGACGCTTTGGGGCCGTACAGGATTTGCTATGGGTGTGTTGTATGGGTATAGCCAGCAGTGAGCTGGTTGTGGCTATCAAGGTGAGTCTCTAGCAGCCACAGAGCAGGGAAGTCATAAGAACAACAACAAAAACAACAGAAGAAGAAGAAAGCAGTAAGAACAGAAAGGAAACAAAGCTACCTGTGGTGGCCTCAGCCTCAGACTAGAATAGATATCAGTTCAAGACAGACAGATCATCAAGATAAGTGACAAGTGTTCACGTGTAAACTTGACCAACTGAGGGGGAGGAGGGCGGGACTAACAATACACTTCCTGGCGTCCGGGTAGATCGTAGTTTTACTTCGCTTCAGCTCGAGCTCTCACTAATGCTTTAGCACGCATAGTGCACAGACTTGAATGCTCTTACCTTTTATTCCATAAAAGTGAACCTTTCGACCGACCCAGCCAGGTGACGTGACGGTGACGTGGAACACCGTAGCCGCACCTGAAGGCACCTGGCCAATCCCTGTCTGTGATTGGACGCGACCGTCAGCCATTTTGTAGCGGCCCGTCAGACAGGGAACCCCACTTCTGCCGCATTCAACATTGAAGCCAGACGTATATTATTTTGCTCTAAGACCTTGCTATTTAGCTTCCTCGCCTAACCACCGTTCGTCTAAACTGTCCCCCGTATCACGGAGTAGCGGACTGGGAGTCCTCGGCTGTCGAGTTCCTCCTGCCTGACGGCTTCCTTCGCCCGTACGACAAACTTTGGCAGTGACAGCTAAGTAGTATTTTGCACGTGTTAGACCGGTCCTTACAATGGAGATGATTGTGGATTACAGGAGGAACAAAGCCCCACCTTCCCCCATCACCCTGGGTGACTCCCCAGTCAACACTTTAGCATTAGTGAGAGCTCTCGCTTTCACTCGTAAAACCTGGGTTGTTGCACAACCCTTATGATTCCCTGCCTACGAACACGAGGGTAGCAGGTTCACGCCCCTGTGTTACCTCCGGCTTGGTAGGGCGTCCACACAGGCACGATTGGCTGTGTCTGTGGGTGGGAAGCCGGATTAAGGGTATGTGTCCTGGTCGCTGCACTAGCGCTTCCTCGGGTCGGTCGGGGCGCCTGGTGGGAATAGCGTGATCCTCCCACGTGCTACGTCCTGCCGGTGAGGCTCCCCGCTGTCATGTGAAAAGAAGCGGCTGGCAACTGTGCATGTGTGTCGGAGGAAGCGTGGTGCTAGTCTACGGCTCTCCCCAGCTCGGCAGAGGGGGTGGAGCAGCGACCGGGGCAGCGTGGGGAAATTGGCCAAGTACAATTGAGGAGGAAATGGGCGGGAAATAAGAAAACAAACAAAAAACAATACACTTCCTTCCTCAAGGCCAAAAGTTGCTTACTTGTAGTTTTATCTACACCAGGGAAAAAATCTGACAACTTCAAGTGCTAGACAGAGCAAGGGTGGTAGGTAGCAGGGAGGTATAATCTCACCTTGACTCTTTGTGATGGTGGTAACGAGGATTCCGCTCATGCTGATATCCTTCAGGCCGGCTTTGATTTCCGACACTTGGGCATTGTAGGGCGACAGAATCACAATATCTTGTTTGTCTACTTTGGAATGTTTCACCAGTTCTGCTGCAATCTTAACCTGCAGACCAAAAGCAACGATTAATAATGATAATGACGAGGACATAGTGAATAATGTCACAAACTGAGTATTGTCTGGTTGTCTCACTCCAAGGTAACTGCAATCTGGGAACCCAGAGTCTATCTTGGCACGTAAATAGACTCTGGGACAGCCATACCTTTTTTTGAGGCTTCCTGTACAGCGCGGATCTTCCGCCAGAGATTTCCACTTCCGCGCAGCGGTGCCTTTTAAAAACATACATTGCATCGCTTATATTTTGAATGCTAAAATCTTATATTCGCCGGTACAACAACAGAGCGGCACTGCACAGAGGCGGAAGTCCCGGGCAGAAGATTCACGCTGTACAGGAAGCCTAAAGAAAATTTACCGGCTCTATTTAAGTGCCGAAATAGACTCTGGGTTCCCAGATTGAGGTAACTGTGACCCTGCGTTCACCTGTTGAGGTAATCCAGTTTTTTCATATAGAACAATTCAAAAGAAAGGGGGCGCAATACTTTACCACTATGTCTCTCTCTTCTTTGTTTGCTTTGGAGTTCTCGTGGCCTTTTGCCGTGCCCACGACCAGGCTGATCTCCTTTCCTCTGATGTCCCCAAACACTATTGGCTTTGACTTATTGTTAACAAGCAGGACACTGTTTGGTCGGTCCACCTCTGTTTTCAGAAGTCCCTCATAGTATTCCTCAGATGGGAACTTGCATATATCCACATGCTATGAAGGTGCATAATTGCATAAGTAAGACAGTTGTTCAATAGAATGTGTTCAGTGATCTGACAACACTCGTAATAACCATACATGATGATACAACAACGCTAAATGCCAGTTACTATAGTGTACATACACTCTGAATGATACTGTATACATGTCATGTTCTCACCATTCTATATTGCGTGTCCAGCATCACTACCCTGGTCTTGTTGACTGTAAAGTAGCGTTCAAACAGGGACTTGGACATCCCCAGCCTCCTCACAGTGTCATTCTTGACAATGGGACGTAACTGTTTGTGGTCACCAATCAAAACAATCTGAGAGGGGAGATGTAGACATTATTGTCATAATTCAGCATCATGCTCTCTTCATGCAAGGGGAACAGCAGGATAAAACACACAGACAATTGTCTCATTAATTGGTCACAGCAGCAGACAAGTTGCTCTTCAGCAGCCAATCATGTACTAGTGGCGCTAAAGCTTGCAATCAGCGAGCCCAAATCAGCCACTGGACAGTACAGGATGATGATGTGGTTGCGTTGGTGTGAATGCAGTTTGCTTGAGTCTCAGAAAAAAACATACAATACATAGTGTGAAAAACATTAGGATTGTTGAAATGAAGATGTAAAATTAAAGCCCCATTCAGTAAGTTTTCCACTGCGCCCTCTGCGTGCATTAGTATCGATAACGATATCGCCGTTCAAAGTCAACAAAACACAGCGCCAGAAGCTCTATGTACATGTTGTGACATCGGGTACTCACCACGTGATGAAATAATAATCCATAGTTCCGTGAAACATCATTTTCGTAGCAAATCCGAATCGAGTTACTTCCTCGTTTTCATGAACACAGCGCTTCCGCTGTACAGCGCATGCGCGCATGCTTTTGTTTTTTCTTTTTTCTTGCTACGGGACGTGACAGACAAACTGCTTAGTCCCAGTGCTGGCCAATGGAGGGCGGTGTGGGATAAATAAAGACGAGGGTCTCCCTATTAAAAGTCAATCTACCATGTCCTGTAACTAAAAAGCAGTTATATTACAGTAAAAAATGTCAAAAATCTTACTGATTGGGGCTTTAATTGGGGCTGTCAATTTGAACATTCAAATTTCAGATAAAATGACCCAAATTTAAATCTCTGCAAATCACACAGACATACATACTGAATAGCAATGTTGCGAGCAACAGGCGTGGTCACACCATGCAAGTTGTTGGATTGGAAGCAACAGTCAGCATATTAAAGTGTTGATGTTAAGCAGGGTAAGAAAAACACACCTTTTCTGGTTTGTTGCACACTAATGGAATTAGGGCCTGGGGTTCAGTAGCCATTGCACATTCATCGATGAGGATCTGGCGTGCACTGACGGTGTTAGTCAAGGTGGGGCTGGAAGATGCTGTACATGTGCACAGTATAATATCATGCCTTTCCAGCTCATATTTCCGAGCTTCTGTGAGAACCTTTTTGTAACTAGGAGGGAAAAATAATCCATACAGCAATACTGCATAATATATTAAAATAATTTACATTTTTCAACCAGTGAAACAAACTAAGCATCTGAACTTACGTCTCCACTTCTTCAGCAGTCAGTTCTGGTCCTTCTTTTTTAAGGGCAAGTTCTATTCGGCGGTCAAAGTCTTTTATTGTACTTGAATGAGGGTTTTCGTCCTCTCGTATGCGGTGATGCAAGACAATGCTCCTAACATGATGGATAATATGTTGTTATTAAGAAATAATTATGGAAATATTTGATAAGTGAATATAATTAATTTGGATGTTGTACAATACCTGAGTTCTGGTTTGGAGTGCTCTTGGCGAAACGACCGTGGAGAAAACTGAAGGGTGCAATCAGGGTAAGGGTAGTCCAGCATCTCCACTTGTTGGCCATAGACTCTCAGGGGCTTCAATTTGTTCCCAAACCTCAACAGGTACTCTACATGTACATGCCAATGTTCAAAGACATACATGCAGTATTCATACTGGTCAATGAAGATTAAAAGCAAGAAATGCTGTTGATATTTTAGCAGAAACAAAAAGTAACTTGCCTGCAACAACATCCACAGACTTGTTGGAGGGGCCACAGTAGAGAATAACTTCTTTTTTGTTCTTGTCTTTTGGGTCAACATATTTCCTGTCGTACTTGGAGTTCAGCTCACAGAACCAGTATACGATGTTGACTCCTACAACTGTCTTTCCAGTCCCTATGAAACAAATGTGAATAATTTCTTAATAATTGCCATGATATATGAAGCATCAAAGTACGTATATAAAAGTCCTTGCTCTTACCGGGTGGCCCTTGTATGAGTGTGAAGTTGTTATTCAGGGCTTTCTCCACAGCATCACACTGGCTCTTGTTTAGCTTTGGCAATCCTTTTGGAGGCTCTTTTTTCATGAGCTCCCACCTGGGCACACTGTCTTGGACGGCTGCAAAGACAACATTGGGAAAACATTAGCAATAGATTCTCTCAACAAATAGCATAGAAAAAACAATAGAATCAAATTTATGCTATTATTTATGCTTCTGTTGTAAGTTGTTGAATCTGGGAACACATTTGTGACAAGATTCAACAACAGATCCCGCTATTTGTATTGATAAAAGAGAACATAGTGGAGGGATACATGCTTCCGCTATATTCTTTTCTATAAAAATGTTATTTGGCGAAATAATGTTCTAAAACGTTGGACCTACAGTCAATTGAGAATCACAGTTGTGGGATCTGTTGTTGAATCTGTTTACAAACGTGTTAAATGTCAGTTTTCAGGTTATTTTTGTGGCCTCATTCAAATGAATGGGACATAAATATCTGAACACTACAAACTAATACAGCTGCATCATTTTGTTCTGGTTTTCATGGTGGTAAGTGCCAAATAACCCCCATATTAAAACTAAGTGGAATATTGCTTTAAGGTTGTTGCTTTAATGTAAGCTAGTTTCTATATGTATGTGTTTCAAATTCATATGAATAGTTGAAATTGTATGTAAATAGTTAACAACTGCTGAGCAATGGGCTTACCCTCCTTTGGAATAGGGTGTCCAAGTGCTATCTTCTTGACAAGGTCACATGCAGAGACAATGTTGACAACAGCATTTTCTTTCCGTCTAAGAAAAAGTTGAAATAATGATAGTTTATGAATTGTGCTAACAATTTAGTCTATCAATGAAAAAGAAGAAAGAGTTGGTGAACACGTTTACTGCATGTCATCACATGAAAATTGTGATTTGGATTAAATGTGTGTTATGGAAACAGTTATGGAAAGGTATAATCAATTAAAGGATGGCTTCACCGATTATAAACCCACTTTGGATCATTATAATGTTGTTAATATAAGCAGATGGGCAGTGTTTACCTTCGATATGTTTTCCACATGGAGATCTCCCATATCCTCCTCTGTCAAAACGCTCCATTGTGACGCGTTTTACTTCACAACGGAACTGCCGAAGTTCCAACCCGTTCTCACTCCGAGCGCGTAGCATATTGACGCTTTGTCCCGTCCCTTGTGCGTCGCTTGTTACTAACATGGTACCCTTGAGCGACACATGAAACGACTTGGGCTTTCCGACTAAACTCAATGCAAACCCATGGAAGTAATCTTTGACGCTTATGGCAACTGCTCCCCCATTAGCCTAACTGCTCCCCCATTAGCCTAACTGCTCCCCCATTAGTCAACTGCTCCCCCATTAGGGTCTGGAGGAGCTAACCTCTCCCAGACCCTAACCCTAAACCTAACCTCTCCCACCCCCCATGCCTAAACCTAACCTCCCCCAGACCCTAACCCTAACCTCTCCCACCCCCATGCCTAAACCTAACCTCCCCCAGACCCTAAACCTAACCTCTCCCACCCCCCATGCCTAAACCTAACCTCCCCCCAGACGCTAATAGGGGAGCAGTTGACTAATGGGGGAGCAGTTAGGCTAATGGGGGAGCAGTTGCCATAAGCGTCAAAGATGACTTCTATGGGTTTGCATTGAGTTTAGTCGGAAAGCCCAAGTCGTTTCATGGGTCGCTCAAGGGTACCATGTTAGTAACAAGTGGCGCATAAGGGACGGGACAAAGCGTCAATATGCTACGTGCTCAGAGTTAGAACGTGTTGGAAGTTCTGCTCGAGACGCGGGATCTGTTATTGTTTATTTTTATTTTTTAAGTATGAGCACATCCAGGGAGAATATATTTATAATATATATTCACCTTATGTAGCCCCGCCCACTTGACCCGTTTGGGTTACGACTTCCTGTTCAAAGCGTCGGCTGTTTTACCTGCTCAAACCAGAGAGATCGTCTCTGGTCAAAGCTAGTGTGACTCACTGGAAGCAGGCTGTGGGGATCAGCTCTGACACAGAAAGTGTAAACATAATCAGTTCCGATTGTGTCTACACTTCCTGTTAGTCTCTCAATCAAGTCTCTCTCTTCTACATAAGGTGAGAAGGCTAACACTGCCCATGTGCTTATATTACCGAGATTATAATACAAAGTGGGTTGATAATCTGTAGAACCATCCTTTAAATTGAACCTGGCAGTTCTACTGTAACCAATATCACCTTGTTAAAATAACAGTGAGCTTCACATGCACTTACATGTCGGACACAAGCTTTGGGATTAGTTCAACTGTGTAACGCGTGTCTTTCTGATAGACACAATCTGGATGTCTGGAAGTCTCCATTGGCAAGTGATTGACGTTGAACTCCACTTTAGTTTCTTCATTTGTCGAGTTCTTCACTTCCTCGGCTTTGTATGTGACACCGTGGGCCACCCATGTGAAAGTGCTCGGGTCCACTGGAGAGTCCGGAGCTGATGTCAATTTTAACCCTCTTTTCCGTATGCATAGTAAGCACTTTGCAAGGTTGCACCCAATGGCCCATGTGTCGATTTGTTCGAGGGATAGTTTGAAGCTTCCTTTTAGTACGCCTTCTTGCTCTTGATGGAAGTTTACCACCAAGTCCTCAATGACTATGTTGTCACTTTCATCCACTGCAGCTGCAGCAGATTCCATCTCACAGATTGGTTTCCAGATGTGCACATAATCGTGGGGGTCATCATAACGAGTCTTGGTTGGACGGTTTGCATATCTGGAGAAGCATGTAATAGGGCTGTGAACATGATCCACGCAAACCTCAAACCTTGGTTTGATGTACACCAACTGAACAGTGGGTGTCAGATAACCTCGTTTTATCTCTGATGTCAATTGGACCTGAAGGGTGTCACCTGGTTTCAACTGGATACAGACATCAACATAATGAGGTTGATCATCAGTCTTAACTTCAGGAACATGTCCAGAGTCTTGTAGTTGCTTTGCATCAGCTCTTTTTACGAGTGACCTAGCATCATCCCAGTTTTCTTCGTCAATTGCTGTAACGATGGCTTTCCATGTGATCAGTGGAACCTCGGTGCAGGGACCACAGGCAGTTACACGTTGCACGTCTTGATGGATTTCCTTAGTGACAGCTGAGTAGATCCGTCTTCTCCATGTGAGAGCCATGCAGTTTTCTCCTGGATAGAGTGGTTGGTCCTCCAATTTCAAATCTCTGTACATAATGGGTAAACTGTCTGGAAATATGTTCTTGTTAAAAGGAAATGACACTCTGAAACTGTCGCTTTCTGGCTCTGCGCTAACAATAATGGCTAGCTTTGAGACATTTTGTTTCTTCATGCTCACTGCATAGTAAATCATCTCAGCCTTTTGTTCGTACTCTTTGGCCTCCTTGGCGGTCTGTTCAGATTCATGACACAACATGTCAATCTCTCTTGGAGAGTACTGCACTGGGGTGTTACAGAGGAAGTTGTGCAAAAGTCTCTGCAAGACAATGTCGAGGTACCGCCGTATCGGTGAGGATGCTTGTGTGTAAGGCTTGACTTTCAGTGAATAGTGCCCTATCTTTGCTTTGGGGGAGGAGTTGGAACGGATGACATAAGCTTTACCAAAGCACTTTCTGAACTGAGAAACCAAGGGTAGAAGCTGAGGGTGGATATCATCTGCAGCAACCAGGTCAACCATTTTGTCGATGTCATTGTCTCTGGCAGCTGACTGGATGTCATTCCACACATTTGTGAGAATGCAGAAGCTGTTGCTGTTTGGCACTATGTCATTTTGTACTTTTTGCACAGTTTGTACTTTTTGTACATTTTGTACTTTTTGTACATTTTGTACTTTTTGTACATTTTGTACTTGGTTGACATTATCAACTCTGTGCCTCAGATCAAAAGACAGTGGTATGAGCTCTCCATATTTCTCCACAAATTCTTTAACCTTTTCAGGATCTGGCGCTGCCTGACATCGGAGGGGTGTGCAGTTCTTGGTGTTTTGTATATTGATCAATTTCTCTGCCACACGTGTGTTGAATAATACATTGAACTCCTCAATCATCAGATGGGCTCTCCGGTTCCCTGGTAATCGATCATCATCACGTTGGGCATAAGCCCAGTCCAAGCCAAGTCTAGCCTTTCTTTGGGCTTTTGCAAAACAATAAGCCACTGCAACACAGTCTTCTACTTGATCAAACTTGAGGTTCTCCCTACGTCTTCTACAGATGATGTCTTCTGCCTCTTCATAAGACAGCTTTTTGTTAGAGTTGATCAGGGATAGCTGAAAGGTGGGCTTTCCAATGATCTGGTTTGTTCCCTTTGCTACACTGAATATGAATGAAACCACCTCGCGATCTTTACCCGGCAGAAGACTACAGCGTTTAGTGCTCAACTCTTTGGGGAACATATGAGTGGGTTCTTCCTCTCTGCAGTAATATGTAGAACCACGTGTTTTTGCATCCTCATCCAATGTATCACCCAGACTCACAAAGCTTGCCACATCAGCAATATGGACTCCCAACTCATAATGCTTTTCACCATCTCTGACACTGATGGCATCATCCAGGTCTTTTGCTTTGGCTGGATCGACAGTGAAAGTGATTACTTTACGTAGGTCCTGTCTGTGCCTCCTGTCCTTATCTGCCCAGGAAAAATCTTCATTTGATTCACATTTGGCAGGTGCAACTTTGAATTCCTCATTCAAAATCCTTATGCCATCATCCAAAGATCTTCCAATTGGAAGGATACCTATGACCCTCCCCAAGGGAAATGTGCATTTGTCTTTCCAGGAAATCACTTGCACCCTAAATACATAGTTGTGTTTGATGTTTTCGTCAAGGCGTTGATAAGTTTCAAAACTCCACTCTCCTTCAGTATATTCCCATACTGGAATGCTGCTGTTACTCTTCTTGCCGAGCAGTACGCATATTTTGGGGGAATTTTTTGTCATGGGTATCATGAGCCTTCTGAAGTATTGGTCCTGAGACTTTTTGTTTGGCTTGCAATGATCTTCATCCTCAAGCATGCACACAAACACACGGGCTGATTCTGCTTTCTTGGTGATGCCGATCACCTTACTCTGTGAAGTTCCTTGAGAGGAAGATTCTTGTAAGACCACTTCATCTCCAGCGAAGGACTTGCCCAAGTTGCTCTTTCCTTTCAGGTGTATGCGTTTGGTGGGACTGTCAAATGGTACGACATAACCCATGTCGAACGACTCCATGACCAACTTTCCTCGTTTGTACATCAGTGACTGGCTTTTACATAACGCCAAAAGGTTATCTCTCCCAGGATCACTGATATTGTATGATGCCTTGCGCTTATCAAAGGTGTCAAATTCTTCTCTACTCTTCTCATCTTCTTCTGGACTATACTCCGTTTCCAACTGCTCATATTCATCTTTCAGCTGTTGAAGAATTGCATCACTGTGCATGTTGCTCTCCTCCACGTGTTCAGACCTTTGAAACCTTGCAATTTCCTTGACATCACTTTCAAAGAAATCTTTAGTAAGATGATTTGGTCCAACACTGTTGTTGCTGATGCAGTGGTCTATGTAGCTCTTCCATATTCTTGAACATTTCCCAAAGCAGCAGAGGGCAGCAGCATCTCCAACCACAACCACCTGTGACTGAGCCCTGGTCATGGCAGTGTTGAGCACACGGGCGTCATTGAACAGCTCCAGACCAGGCAAGTGAGCTGCTTTTAGGCTGTCACGTGTTTGAACAGCTGTCAGTATAACTGTCCTGAACTGTTTGCCTGTTGACAAATCAAGACAAATTTTAGAATAGAAAAAATTACAAGAAAACAGATGTCAATATCAATACAATATTTGAATAGTGGCCATTTTGAGCCTAGTCTTGCCTGGTTTCCGATACAATGGTGCAGTGAAGCAAGTTTCAAAACAACAGTCCAAAATTACCTTGCACATTTGCAATATTCTCAGCTTTGATGTGAGCAAGGCCCTTTTTCGCAAGTGCTGACCTAATTTGCCGAACCTGTGAGAAAAGAAAACCATCAAAAACATTATAAGCTTGAAGTAAGTAAACGATTACAACTCTTACCATTCTGTGTTCATTAGCATCATGCAGAGATTTAGCAACTTTTTATTGATATAATTAGTATGTACTGTATGTCATTCCAATAATAACTAAAGTCGAAACAAAAAAAAGAGTCCTAATTTACCTGTTGTCCCTCTGACAGAACACAGATTGAGCTTCTGTCCTTGGTCCCCCAGGCGGGTGGCCAGTGTTGGAGAATGTCTTGCACTATTTCAACAACTTTGGCAACCTCTTCCTTATTAAAGCATGACAACGAAGCCTTTTCCACGCGGCACTCTCCTCTAACATGGTGGAACTTGAGGCAGTGGCCGTCTGGATGAGCTGGGACATTTCCGACAGCCTTGATGACATCATTCTTGCCAACATAGAACTGAGTGGACACAAACTCGACGATTTCTTTGGTTGAGCGGTAGTTCTCGTTGAAGATGATTCGACTCTTCTGGGCAGCGTCAGACTTTTGGCCTTGATAGTAGTGGAACAACCGATTGAGAAGGGTGTGATTGGAGCGCTGGTGATCGTCCACGGAGAAGAGCTTGGGCCCCATCTGCATGTGATCTCCGGCTAAAACAACTCTGGTGTTTGGCCCGGCGAGAGCAAGGGGGATCAGGGCTTCGCACTCTAGCATCTGGGAGGCTTCGTCAATTAGAATGTGGGTGAAGTAGCCATCAGGGAGCTTTAGGTCGTGGAAATGTTTTGCCATTGTTGCGGTAGTTACGACTATTTTGTGTTGATCCAGGACAGGCTTTGTGGGAGCCAGAAAATGCTGTCCCCCCTTTGAAAGAAGGCAATATTCCAGAGTAATCTCATCTGTGGTAGATAAAGAAGTCCCTTTTGCCTTTATTCGAATTGGCCGAATTTCTTGGTGCCCTTGTTTGATGAATGGATGGAAGTGCTCTCTGACGTACAGATCTGCAGAACTAAGAGGAAACAAAAATGTCACGTATGAAACCGATGTTGGCATCATGACAATGATGCGCCAGCACAATCCGACAGACAAGATTAGCACTGGGAAAGTAAAATCTTATGATGATATTATGATATGTGTTAAATAAATAATTCAATGTATGAATATATCATATAAAAATATATTTATTTATCTATTCATCCATAAACAATAATTTATTTATTTATACTGTTAATTTAACTAATTCTTCAAATATTTATCGAATTTAGTCCAAATTGACTTACATGAATATGAATGACAAATACCTGTTGGTGTAGGTGCAGATCAGCACTTTGTTTTCAGGCCGCTTGGTCAGCTCTCTGGCTGCTGTAGCGAGGGTGAACGTCTTCCCAGTTCCAAACGGTCCATAAATGAGGAGCGGTGCCACAGCTTCACGGACATCTGAATCCCCGGTGATGAAACCCACGGCCGACTGCTGCTTTGCATTCAGCTTGTCATGTGGGACGCCATTCACAGGAACTGCACAGCTCTTCAGGTCTGGTACCACTCTCTTTGTATCTGGAAGGAGGTCTACAGCCTTGTGCATCTGGCAGAACCTGAGACGGTCCAGCTGAAACTGCACCTCCATTGGACGCGTTTCGTCGCGTTTGAGAGAAAGGTCTGCACAGCATCTTTTGGAAAGTTGCAAATGTATTTTGTTCTCAGTGTATTCATGTTGTAGGATGGTGGCTTCATAGACCTTGCTGTTTTGACTTGAAGATAGCGGTGCTATAAGAGCGGACTGGATGCTTTGCCTCAGTGCCAATCCCTCTGGGGTGTCTCGCGTGAGATTACAAGGAACCGAGACGGCACAGAAGAGTTCTCCCTGAGGAGTGGTCGACAGAGTAATTTCTCCACAAACATTTAGTCTAAAGTAAATAAGGAGAAAAAATAATAATAATTAGTTTTTTTTTTTTTTGCAAATGTGTGCAAATTCCAAACATTATGAAAGGAAAAGCATCATTGATAATCATCATATTACCTTGAGACAACCTGGTCCTCTGCCCGTTCCTCACTGTACAGGAAGTTGTGCATTCTGTCTTTGTAGTTCCCGGGATTCAGCGCTGTTTGGCTGTCGATGGGTTTATACAGAAAGCTAATCTGAGGAGGCTTGTACTCCTTCAACAGCTCTTCCTGTTTTTCTGTCCTGGTTGAACACGGGACGATAGCCCTGTTCCCTCGATGCCAGCGCTCAACACTTTCGTAGGAGGTTCTGCCGTTCACGGTTGGTTCTTCAATGTTAACCGAAGCCGCCTGTCCTACTCTTACCTTGATCTTCCGTACGAGCACCGGCCTCATGTCAAAGTCCAGCACCAACCACTGTTCATACACACCCGGGTTGATGGACGTGAAAGACACGGCGATGCCGCAGGTTGTGTTTGAGTTTTGGAGGTGTTCACCAGAGAGGTAGGTGCAGGGCTCTGAACTGATTTCACAGAGGGAGAATGAAGCTCCTGGTTCCTGCTTCAGCAGTGCCACGTGCACAAGTGGTCTCTGTTGCACACAAAAGTGGTCATCAGCCTAGCTCAACTTAACCCAGCCCAGACACATTGGAAACGGATCTGACGCGGAAGCGACGCGACGTCGTGTAGGCAGTTTAATTCCAGCGTCCTTGTTAATAGTTTAGACCGATCACACTGGCATGTCTCTCATGGGCAGTCACAGTTTGTATTGACTTCATGCATGCATGCATAACTACTCGCTGCAGGACATGAGGCGGGTCGTGTTACGACATGTCGTATCACGTCATGTCGACATGTCGACATGACATGACATGTCATGTCATGACATGTCATGTCGACATGTCGACATGTCGTATCACGTCATGTCGTAACACGACCCGCCTCACGTCCTGCAGCGAGAGTAGTTATGCATGCATGCATGAAGTCAATACAAACTGTGACCGGCGCGGAGCAAAACAGAGCGCTTCTGGTGTGAATGGCCAGGCTCCTGCTCGACGCTTCCGTGACGCGCTGCGTCGCTTCCATTCCCAGTGTGTCTGCGCCGTAGATTACAAAGTCAAGTCCATGCCATTCATGTCAAGTCTCAAGTCTAAATGTAGAGTTCATGCCCTTCATGTCAAGTCTAAATGTAGAGTTCATGCCCTTCATGTCAAGTCTCATGTCTAAATGTAGAGTTCATGCCCTTCATGTCAAGTCTCAAGTTTAAATGTAGAGTTCATGCCCTTCATGTCAAGTCTCAAGTTTAAATGTATAGTTCATGCCCTTCATGTCAAGTCTCAAGTTTAAATGTAGAGTTCATGCCCTTCATGTCAAGTCTCAAGTTTAAATGTAGAGTTCATGCCCTTCATGTCAAGTCTCAAGTTTAAATGTAGAGTTCATGCCCTTCATGTCAAATCTCAAGTTTAAATGTAGAGTTCATGCCCTTCATGTCAAGTCTCAAGTCTAAATGAAGAGTTCATGCCCTTCATGTCAAGTCTCAAGTTTAAATGTAGAGTTCATGCCCTTCATGTCAAGTCTCAAGTCTAAATGTAGCTAACTCCCACAGGTCCACTATCTACTATAAGAATGAGAAGTGCCCGTCTGTGAGCAGAATTTTGTTCGGCCACAGCTATGCCATTCTACGTGCGATCGGCCTGAATTAATTTAACATCTGAAATGGTTGGTTAAGATTGGCTAAGTCGGTGGTGTCTGTGGCAGTGTCAGTCACGATTGTGATGTCATCAGTGATGTCACTTGAGCAATTGTGATGTCATCAGTGATGTCATCAGTGATGTCACTTGAGCAATTGTGATGTCATCAGTGATGTCACTTGAGCAATTGTGATGTCATAGTGATGTCACTCGAGCAATTGTGATGTCATCAGTGATATAATAAATCCTTCCGGTATGAGCCGATGGCTATGCGCCTAGGTGGGTGGGCGGTGTCTGTCTGTCTGTCTGTCTGTCTGTCCAGTCTCCACCCTAGGAATCGAGCGTGCGTAGCGCACAAGATTCCTAGTCTCTTGAATAGTATAGTTTTAATAGGACAAAAACTTAAAAGAGCATCATGAGTTTGATTTCTATAATCAGTTTCAATTTCAATTAATTCAATTATTCCATACAAAATCAGAAAACCGAATTTAAATTCAGTCAGTCTCATCACTTTCAATCTAACACAAACACAAAATCTCAAGTCAAGATTTTAGAAACCTTTTCAAGTCATCAAAATACAAGTCAAGTCAATTCTCAAGTCACCAGAACCCAAGTCAAGTCTCAAGTCTTCTCTTCAAGTGAAGTCTAAAGCAATTCAAACTGTGACTCAAGTGTGTGCCTCTCTCCTTCAGAGCCTCAGTTTCAGTTTAGGCTAAAATGAAATAAACATCTCTCTCTCCTTCAGAGCCTCAGTTTCAGTTTAGGCTAAAATGAAACAAACATCTTCAAGAGAAATACGTTTCACTCAAATGAAGTTGATAATAGGCATAGTCACTAAATTATGATCATGAATCAGAAATCAGATCATGAAGTAGAAAACACATCTAAGCTAATTTCTAGTGAGGACAACATAATGAATGTATCACCTATCACTCATAATCTAACCATGTTGAGGTTGCTTATGGGCCACTAGCCTAGTTGACTTATTTAATGTTTTATATTTAAAGGTAAGTGTTCAAATCAATGCATGAAAATAATCCACACAACCCCATCTGAAAATGACTAAGATCTCCTCTGTATCTTTTGACTTGTCTGAAGGACCTAACACAGCTGACTTCACACAGCCAGCTGTTCATCACAGACATACATGGAAAAGCAACTTCCCTAACTTATAACGATGAGAATGTAGCTTTACCTCTGTGTTGACGTGGAAATTCCACTGCTGTTTTGCATCGGTCTGCTCACACTCCACGAATAACTCTTCATCACAAGAGACACTGACATCATCAACGTGTTCTGACATCTGTTCAACAAATCAAATCATTACAATGTTATCCATCAGAATGAATACATGATGTGAAAGTGAATAATACATTCAGCCAACTATTCATTTGTAATATTTCCAAAGTTCTACTGTATTTAGTCTGTAACCAACAGCTCCTGCAAATGTACAAATCTATATCCTGTTCCCTCATATTTAGGATACTATTATATATTTTCTTAAATTACACCAATAGATCTGCATTTCCATAAGCTAAGGTGCCTACTGTGTACTGCCAATACCTTGCAGTCAAATCCAGCCTGAAAGCAAATGTGTGTGTGTGTGTGTGTGTGTGTGTGTGTGTGTGTGTGTGTGTGTGTGTGTGTGTGTGAGCGTGCGTGCGTGCGTGCATGCGCTTGTGCGCAAGTGTGTGTGTGTGTGTGTGTGTGTGTGTGTGTGTGCGCGCGCGCGTGCGGTGCGCTCGTGTGTGCATGCGCTCGTGTGTGCATGCGCTCGTGTGTGTGTGCCATTTTTGGCTGTATTTGATATTCTGAGGGGAGAGGGGGTTATTTATTAACTTTGCACTTTTAGAAAAGACTATCCTGTTTATTCCCCCCCCCCCCTCCCCTCCTATTTGTATGCTTTGTATGCTGTGTAAATGTTCTCATGTCTCGTCTTTTTGAGTGTCAGTTTGTGCCTGGCAGGCAGCACGAGCATCTTCTCTTTGTGAGATGCTGAGGTTGACCTTGACCGGGAGAGAGAGAGAGATGGGGGAGGACATGTGATAAGCAGGCTGAGCGGTGGGAACACGGTATGCACTTCAGCCGTGAAGCACAAGGACGACCCGCCTAACCCCCCCCCCCCCACCCCCACCCCCAAAAAAGAAAAAAGATTAGAGACAAATACTTACAATGTATACTTCATTGCTGCTGTTTTTGTATTCCTCCAAGAGCCTTTCAGCGTAGGACATGAGGCCTTGGACGTCCATGTTATGTCTGATCTCTTTCTCTTCTTTGGCACGCATCAGCCACTCCTGCAGCTCCTCCCCGGAGTGGGCTTTGACACAGTTGTTGCCGTACTCACAGGTTTCTGGCCTAGGAAGGAAGATTCGGAACATTTTTCTATTTTCCCGTCCTTTTATCATCACACCGATTGATTCTGACCAAAAATCTGGTCAATGTCTTCACTATAGGGCCAAAGGGGACTCCAAAAATCAACTGCAAAAACACCCAAAGCATGTGTTTTTAAACATTGATTATCCGCTGTGTAACGAGACATGCTGGTAAAAAAAGATGTACAAGAAAATTATCTTTTCTCTGACAGAGAAATTTGCCTTGGTGCCATTGCCTTGTTACAGTTTTGGTGTTACCTTTGTCACTACTTCTTTTGCACCTTCTTGTTGCCGGCTACATGCATCTGGCTGACTACATGATCCACACTTTCAATTATAGCTATCAAACCTCTACTCTTGTTCGCTCTGTCATCATATGCTGCTTGCTTTACCTCTACTGCATCGTCTGTTGAAACATCAACCTGAACCTTGTGTGTTGTGTGTGTGTGTGTGTGTGTGTGTGTATCTTGTTTCCATGTGTTTCAACCATAGCAGTTATCCGTTTCCTTGACCACCACAGATTACCACTCAAGGCAGTAAATTATGAGTCAGTGCAGAACATTCAGCACATAGACCTACTACAGTAAACGCCTCAGTGCTCTAAGCCCTAAGTCAAATCTGATGGGCTTACAAAAGAAGAACACACAAAGGACTTCCTCTTTTTGATGGTAGGTTACCTGCCACTTCAACAACAAAATTCAAACTAGGTTAATCTTGACTTCCCATTTAATAGCAATATCCCGTTGAGGATGATATATACAGTATATATATATATATATATATATATATATATATATATATATATATATATACACATGTTATGCTTTAAATCTAAAATGGTTCATGGATTACATCCTAATCTGACAAACCTATCAATTTAAATGTCAAGCACGTTAGCGTGGAAACAAGCTGAGCCCGAAATCACAAATCAGAATGAGGGGGTCCCCGGTATATTTTCTATCTTATCCTTGGCTGAAAAACATTTGAGAACCTCTGCACTAAAGTACCTTTTTCCAAGCTTTGTCCTGCGGGGTGGCCCATAGTCTCAGACTTTGAAAACCCCTGGGTGTGTGTATAGTGAAGTAAGTGATGAGATTTTGGTTCAGGTTGAAAAGGGCCTGTGTGGTGGTGATCATTTCAAGGTGCATAAATGTATATGGTGGAAAAACATTGAGAATTGTCTTACCTGTCGCACAGCCAGAGCTCTGCTCTGCGGTTGTGGGGAGGCGGCCGGCCTCTCCACTTGGTGGTGGTGTCCTCGGAGATCACCTGGCTATGCTCCAAGGAGGCACAGTGCTTGAAGAAGCTCTCCGGGGAGGACAGCAGCAGGTAGCAGGCTTTGCAGTACAAGGAGACCGGTCGGTGTCCGGTCCGCCGCCGGCGCTGCTGGCTCAGCTGGAGGAGTTCCGGTCGGACAGAGAGCCCGCCGCGCCACCCCTCCGCCTTCCACACGGCCATCTCCACCTCGCTGTGGGCAGACTGGCACTGGCTGGCCTCGTGCCAACAGGGTTTACCTTCCCTAACATGACTGCAGTACGCGAATATGTAGTCCGGGGTAACGGGGCGCACCTGGCTATACACTTCCTTCCCGTGACTGTGCGACAGGTGATGGACTAAAACCGGGTCCCAGGCGTGTGCCGCATCTGCTGCACAAGTGTCGGTCCACCTTTTCTCTGTTATTTTTTGCGGACTACCGAGAAAACAATCTTTACAGAGCTCGAGGAATTCACCTGAGAACTCTTGGAATATGTTTTCAGCAATGTTTTCTGGTTGCACCAAAACAGGCTCAGACTCGGTTACAAGTTTGATTAGCTTGTGGTTATCTATGTTCACGTCTCTGACAAAGTTCCACACGATGGCCTCTTCACTGCTCCTAGCAAATGTGCATTCCTGCCCGTGTCGGCTACAGCCAGAGCCCTCCGCAAAGAACACACACTTTTGGTAAAGGACGTTTGGGCCACAGATCCCGAACGGCGTGGGCCGCTGGGAGATGGGCCTCCATTGGTTGGAGCCGCCCTTGTCTTTGGCTAAAAGCAGCTCTCTGCTGCATTGGTGGCTGACTGACTTCAGTGCGTATGTGATTTCTTTCTCCTGGACGGAGCACCGAGAACACACGGCTTTCAAGTCTAACGTTGCCAAGAGGTCATCCAAGGATTCCACTTTTTTGAGCTGAGTCGGACCTCTCTCAGACTGCGCTACGAGCTTACAAAAAGACAAGTGGTCTAATCGCTGAAACTTTTCAAAGGTCCACACTTCAGCTTCCTCAATACTTCTGGCAAAGGTACATCGGTTCTTGTGTTTTCCGCAACCAACACCCTCCTTGTAGAACCAGCACACAGCATATTGACTTGGGTTTGGAAATTCAGGACGTCTAGAAACAAGCCTCCATTTGCTGCTGGCGGCTTTGGCTTTGCAGATCAGAAGACTATGTGCACACTGGTGGTGGGAGACTGGTGGTTTGAGTGTGTATGTGATCTCGTTCTCTCGGACAGAGCATTCAGGACATACAAGTTTGAGGTGATGCTTCGATAAAAGAGGGCTCAGTTTGGACACGCTAGCCCCTGTCGTTGACATTTTGATCACATAGTCCTGCTCAAAGTCACGGATGGGTTAGCCCTGCAGACCGGGGATGTGAGCTTAGTCAAGTGAAAACAATCTGAAGGTTGAAGTGCGCATCCAAGGAAAATCCCTCCTTTGATTGTTTGTGCCTAACGGAGATAACAGCAGAGAAAAAGACATGATGAGAATGAATGGTGTGCCACACTGCCAAAGAGTCACATTTTGAGCCAACAGGATAAGGATTCACACTTCTCAGCTTACCAGTCATCAGGCGAACAATGTCTTCAACAGTGTTTGTGTTTGAAAGAGGACATAAAACATTTGATCATCACGCATGCTCGATTCCTAGGCTGGAGACTCTGGAGATGATGCGCCACTTGTCCTCTTCTCCCTACTTATACCCTCCTCCCACCACTTATAGCCTCAGCCTTGCTTCTGATGACATCACTGATGACATCATCACAATTGCTCAAGTGACATCACTGATGACATCACGATTGCTCAAGTGACATCACTGATGATGACATCACTGATGACATCATCACTGATGACGTCACAATCGTGACACACATTGCCGCCACAGACACCACTAGAAGATGACTAGTTTATTTCCATGTCACCTCAGACTAGACAGGACACAGCTTTCAAGTCTAGAATGTAGCTAGATTTGCGATCAAGATTAAAAAAAAATCACCTTTTCGCCAACTAGGGCACTGCTAGATGACATGACTGGTTGACTGTACAGTACAGTACACTAGTACAGTACAGTACAGTATAGTGGAGTACAGGCTAGTTAGAAGTGTTGGTAGTAACTTTGAATTCTAACAGGCTCACAGCATAATTGTTGTGTTTCTGACTTGAATTGTGGTTGTTTTTATTCATCAAAACATTCAAAATCCGTCTGAGGTTAAATGCAAATGAACTAGTCATATTTTTTTTTATTTAACCTTTATTTATACAGGGAAGAGCCCTTGAGAGCAAGCTCTCATTTTCAAGGGAGCCCTGTTACAGTGAGAACATTTACAATAGTTACCATATTACAGACAACTTACAAATACAAATATTACACTATATAGAAAACATTCAAGATTCTAGATAGAAATAAACAAAAATAAAAAAAACAAGGTAAGAGCAGATCAAATAAAACAAGAGCATTCATTTTGCAGAGTACCGTCAAGAAGTACTCTGAAGGATTCCAGGGGAATCAGCTGATTCAATTTCAGAATGTTTTGCAACAAATTCCATTTATCAGCAGCATAATAAGAAAAGGCACTTTTTCCTAATTCAGTCCTTGCTCGTGGAACAGACAACCTGATATGTGAATGCGATCGGGTTTGATAGTTTGTGTTCACTTGACTAATGAGTGAGGACATGTACAGGGGGAGTTTCCCAATCAGGGCTTTATAAATGAATAAAAGACAGTGTTGCTCCCTTCGAGCTGTCAGAGAGGGCCAGCCTAACTTTTCATATAAAATACATCTGTGAGTAAGAAATCTATCACCCGTTATAAAGCGCAAGGCGCTATGATACACCGCATCAAGCGGCTTCAGGATGGATGGAGCAGCATGCATATAAATAATATCCCCATAATCAAAAACAGACAATATTAGTGACTGAACAATGAACTTTCTAACACAGGGTGCAAGACAGGACTTATTTCTATAAAGAAAACCAATTTTTCTCCTCAGTTTCTTTGTGAGATGTTCCACATGGATCTGGAAGGACAGTTTGGTGTCCAGCCAAATGCCGAGATATTTATATGAACCAACGGTTTCGATTTGTGCGCCTTGCTGAGTGCAAATACAGAGACCATTATCTATATTATGGGACCGTGAAAATAACATTGATTTTGTTTTGTCTGAGTTCAAGACAAGTTTGAGGTCAAAAAGTGCCTGTTGAAAGGAGTCAAAAGCAATTTGCAGACTTTCAACCGCCTGGGCGGGGGTGTTTCCGAAACAATATATGATTGTATCGTCTGCATAATAATGGACATTATAAAGTGCAGAGGAGGGTAGAATGTAATTTATATATAAAGTAAACAATACTGGGCCTGAGATGGATCCCTGTGGAACACCTTTATTGATTGTGAGAGAGCTAGATTTATGACCACTTGCCACTACAGCTTGCTTTCTTCCAGATAGATAGTTTGAAAACCAGTTTACAGTAAGGTCATCAAGACCAATATGGGATAGTTTCATTAATAAAATCTCATGATCCACTGTGTCGAACGCCTTTGAGAGATCGACAAAGAGAGCAGCACAGTGTTGTTGACTGTCAATACCATTCAGTATGTTGTTTAAAACAAGCGATGTAGCTGTTACTGTGCTGTGTCCTGGCCTAAACCCAGATTGTTGAGGTTGAAGAATATTATAATTTTCTAGATAAGCTCGCAGCTGTTCATTTGCCAAGCTTTCAAGGACTTTAGCTAAGCAAGATAGTTTAGAGATGGGACGATAATTATTCAAGTCAGTCGGGTCGCCCCCTTTAAAAAGAGGAACTACCTGAGCGGTCTTCCAGACAGAGGGGATTTCACCTGAGATAAATGTTAAATTAAATATATGTGCAAGCGAAGGAGCAATTAGGTGCGCACTGAGGCGTAAAAGAAATGGTTCGATGTCGTCTTCGCCTTTTGACTTTGAAGTGTTAAGCTGTGAAAGTGCCTTAAAAACATCATAATCACTAATCATGCTGAAAGAAAATCTCTCCCTAAAGGGAGGATAAGGGTTCGCAAAGTTAACATTCACCGAGTTATGAATGTAACCATTGGCGTTTAGATTTGACAGCCGATCGAAGAGATGACCAGATGCCACAAAATGTTCATTAAAAGCATCACACATCTCAGCTTGATCAGAAATAATGTTGTTCTCCACACGAATCTGAGGAGGGAGAGCAGAAGTGGACTTGGCCTTCAGGGAGTTTATTGTTTTCCAGAAACTAGTTGTATTTCCTTGTGCATTTTTAAGGGAATTTAAATAAAAATCTGATTTGGCTTTCCTTATGGTACTAATACAAATGTTTCTTAACTTCCTGAACTGCGACCAGTCAACTGGACTACCCGAGGATCTCGCTTTCGACCATGCAGAGTCTCTGCGTCGAAGCGCTTTGGTGATGTTATCAGAGAACCATGGACTAGAGCGGTTTTTTACTCTGAATCTTTTATATGGTGCATGCTTCTCAGTGATAAAGTTGAAAATGTGAGAAAAATTGTTAGCAGCTAATTCTGGGTCTGGGATCAATCTTAATTTATCTAAGTCAGAGTAAAATAGTTCATGTAAAAAACCTTGTTCAATGAAATCTTTAAAATTACGTTTCCTAATAATATGACCCTTGGATTTGCTCGCCTTGGAAACTCTGACACATGCAATAGGGCAGTGGTCACTAAAGCCTTGAGCAAATACCCCACTATGGGGGTATTTACAAGGTCTATTTGTTAAAATAATGTCGATCAAAGTTGAATTGGATGGGTTTTTCTTGTTCAGTCTTGTTGGGTGAAGAACAAGTTGCGTCAGATTGAGTTCCAAGCAGAGTTGCTTTAAACTAGTAGAGCTGTCGGAGAGCCAATCCAAATTCATATCTCCTAAAATCAGAAGTTCAGATGCAGTATATGCACACAGAATCTTACCAAGGCTATCCAGGGCCGATTTTGGTGCAGATGGTGGGCGGTAGACACCACATACAGAGATATGTACATCGCCCCCCAAACAGATGTCCAGTACAATACATTCAAAACTTTTTAAAACAGAGGAGGCCATGAGAACATGAGTAACAAGATGTTCTTTAACATAGATCACTACACCACCCCCTTTAGCCTTTCTGTCTATTCTGAAGAGGTTGAAACCGTTTATCACAATGTCAGAGTCCGGGACTCTACTAGAAAGCCATGACTCAGTGATGACAAAAACGTCAGGAGCAGCATCATTAATCAGTACATTAATAAAATCCAACTTGGGTAACATACTTCTAACATTCAAATGTAAACATTTTAGGCCACCAGTAGCACAGAGCTCTTGTGGAGAATTCAAATCAGTAACACATGTACTGATTGAGGGAGACGGCGCAAAAATTTCGACAGTTAGCAGATTAACTTGAGAGACTCCGCTTGGCCGTGAGGTACGCCGAGGGAGACGCATAGGGGAGGGGGTAATGACATCAATATTACTGAAGCTACTATGCAGTTTGTTATTAACATTATTGGACTGATTAAAATTAAAATTGCCGTTAGGTTTAAAATTTAAAACGACTAGCCCAAGCTCCGGCTGGAAGACAGAATGTTGGCCTGTCCCCAGAGAAGGACAGTAGGGGGAGCTAGCGCTAAAGGAGTCTTGTTGGGGTGATGGTCAGGAGAAATTAAAAGCAAAGTGCTGAATGTAATTTTTGGCCAACAATGTAGTTCCTTTTCTATTTAGATGCAGACCATCTTTTCTGTACAATTTATGGTTTGACCAAAAATAATCAAAATTTGAGATAAAATCATAAAGACCAGTGGCAGCAGAGAAATTTTTCAGCCAAGTGTGGAGACTGAGAAGTCGACTAAAACGTTCAGAGTTTGTTGAGAGAGTGGGCAGCGGGCCAGACAAAATGCATCGTTTCCCCAGACTCTCAACAGTGCTGCAGAGGGACTCAAACTTTCTCTGTAGCTCACTGGAACGTCGAGCCATGACGTCATTAGTGCCCACGTGAGTTACAACAGTGTTTACAGATGGATAGTGAGCAATGAGGGCTGGGACTAGAGTAATTAGATCGGCAATCTTGCCACCTGGTAGACAACAGGTGACCGCACCGGGGAGAGAAAGATGTCTGACGAGAGAGTCCCCGACTATCAGGATTTGGGGGTTGCAGCTTCCCACCGGACTATTGTGGACAAGTAGTTTCTGAGGGAGCTGTGGAATGTCGCGCACGGTGGCGGTGCTAACGTTAGCGACCAAACTAACATTAGCAGCCAAACTAACATTAGCGACCAAACTAACGTTAGTGACCAAACTAACGTTAGCGGCCACTCCACTCGAGCATGGCGGGTCAGGCGATACCCCCGTATGACCAGGGGAACCAGGGCCGGTCGGAGAGAGAGAACCAGCACCAGGACCCACAGCGGGAGCAGAGAGAACAGCGGGAGAAGAGAGGGGGCCACCTGGGATGCCCCCGTTGGTCTGCTCAGGGCGATTGGAAACGGCCTCCTTCAGCAGTCGGAGCCGGGTGTGGGACCGGGGCCGAGCAGGACGAGCAGGTACTGCAGACGAGCCGGCGGACATCGGTGGAGACGAAGGCCCGGACAGCGGTGGAAACTGGGCGCTGCTCCATATGTTAAATGCTACTCCCGGGCTGGGAGGCACGGCCGGCGGAGGAGGTACTGAGCACAGGAGACCAAGCGGGTTATCGGTCTCCTCCTCCAGGGGTTTGAATCTGTTATCAAGCTCAAGAGACCATGAGTGGGGCTGGAGACTACGAAATCCTCCAGGTCCACCACGGCGACGGGCAGCCGGGATCCAGGCACCGGCGGCAGCAGCTGCAGTGGAGGGGGTCGAGCAGACTGGCTGCTTGGGTCTGGCACCAAGCCCGCGCCACGGATCCTCCCCATGAGAGACACCGCTGGTGTGGAGGGACTCTCCAAGCCACGGGACAGTGGTGTCATCTCCGATGCCCAAACTATCAACATCGCATGTTGGGGTTAAACTAAATGACTGCAGTGTGGATGTGAGTTTCCTGATGAACCTATTCTTCTCTGTGATTTCCACTTGCAACCGGGAGACGTCTTTGACCAGTTCAATCACGGTAAGACTGCATATATGATAAAATGTTTCATGTCCCCTTTAGAGCAGTGACATATGACATTCTAATCAATTGATATCACTAATTATTGTAAATGTTGTGGCTGAGTGGACAGAAATCATACACTGATTGTCACAAACCATGGAGATGACCACACATTTACATGGAAGAAGTATACAGTCTATGGAAAGAAGGTCCATAGTCCTCGAGACCTGCCTATTTCCTGACACGTGCATCTTGGATCCACTAGATGACGCAGTTGTGCATTTTTCTTTTTAATAATAAAACAAGTGCAACAACATAAACGTTCACAGAGGATGCCAATGGCTCAAATATAACGGACCAACCAAATGGCTGTTGTGTAATAATTAAGCTTGTTTTAAAATGGTAGGAAATTAGTTATGTCAAATCAATTTGCATTTAATCAACAAATATGAATTTGAACTATGTATTGCTGCTTGTTAATAAAAGCTAATTCTAACTCTGTTATGATCCTGTAGCAACAGCAAAACGTCAAACACGACATAGGCAACTGCTACGACCACGACTAACTAACAACACCACACCACACAGGCTACAAGTAGCTATAAAACAATAATGATAAGATAACACGTTTTACTGTTGGAGTCAGTGTGGGAGCGGCTCAATGTTATTTCCTACTCAAATACGTTGCAATATAGCTAATATGACTTCATAATCTGATAACCTAACATGAGGCAATTAACGTTAGACTAATCAATATTCTAACAGGCGGACATCACCAGGACTCACCGCTCTGAAGTCAGGAGGGAAGACGGCACAAACCACTCGTGACACACTGGCTCCGTCCGGTCCGGAGCACAACTGGAGTCTGGACTTGTGGTGGACTGTGGAGTCACACCCACTCTGCTTATCACAGGATATAAACTTTCGTTTCTCAGTTCTGCCGTCATAAGGGGTGGGGGGGGGGGGGGGGGGGTGGGCAGAGATGCGCTCTTTCAACCCCCCTCCCACCTTGGAACCTGTAACCCCGCCCAATGATTATTTCATTGGTGTAGCACTGCTGTCGCTCCGCCCCAATCTGCAGCTGAGTGCTTATCTCTCTCTCTCTCTCTCTCTCTCACACACACACACACACACACACACCCTCCCCCCCACACTCTCTCTCACTCTCTCTCTCTCTCACACACACACACACACACACACACACACACACACACACACACCCTCCCCCCCCACACCCACACACTCTCTCTCTCTCTCTCTCACTCACTCACACACACACACACACCCTCCCCCCCCCCACACCCACACACTCTCTCTCTCTCTCTTTCTCCCTGAACTGCCTTGTGATGATCAGGGCCGTAGCTAGCTATGAGAACGGGGAGGTCCGGACCTCCCCTAATATTTCAGCCTGCCAAAAAAAAAAAAATTTTTTTTTTTTTGTGTGTGTGTGCAAAAAAAAAAAATTTTTTTTTTTTTTTTGCAGGCCAGGCCAGGCCACTCACTGAACAGCAGGCCAGGCGCCGCCTACTGGTTTACTAGTGGTTTTATTACTTTATTCAGGTTTAAAGTGGGTGCATCTCATTGTAAAATTGGACTTGGCCCAAATTGGGCTTCAAATGGCCCAAATCAGGCTTCAAACGGCCCAAATCTGGCTTTAAACGACCCAAATAGGGCTTCAAACGGCCCAAATCTGGCTTCAAATGGCCCAAATTGGGCTTCAAACGGCCCAAATTGAGCTTCAAACGCCCCAAATTTTTTCGCTCGCGTCGGCCCGTATCGGCCTGGCCTGCTTGGTATCTAATGCCCGGCCTGAATTATGATCCCAGTCCGCCCCTGGTGGTGAGTGATGACTGTCTGTCTGCCTGGCGAGATAATTGAAGGTGAGCGAGCTGCGAGACAGTGAGCGAGTGAACGACAGACAGTGAGTGACACTGACAGATTTTTTAGCAACAACCAAGAAAGTAAGTGTCTAGTCTGTCTCTTAAGTAATGTTACCTGTGTGACACGTTGGGATGCTACTGGCTAATCATGCATGATGCCAATTGCCAAGCTCCCGAAGTCAGGTATGCAGGTGGCTATATGCATGGTTTCAGTTTCATGACCCAATAAGTAACAAAAAGAGGTGGTGTAAAGGTAAAAACAACATAATATATTTTATTTTATTTTTCAATCGTTCCTATCAGGAATAAATAAATGTCCCTCTGTATGTTTTTTTTTATTATCGATGATGACTTTGTGTGTTGTGTACGGCTTGGGTTGTGTACCTGTGTTTGTAGGTGTCATTTTGATATGAATTTGGCTAAAACAGTTTGTGTTTGTTAGTTACAATTATGTTGACAGGAGAGCTGAGCAGGTGGTGACATGAAAGAGAATATACTGAATAATGACATCACAACAGTATAATCCTAATGTTGATTTAAAATGATATATTACTCTAAATATGGCTTAAAAAGGGGGAAAAAAAAGCTCAATTTTTTTTCGGCCGCGCCCTAACGGGCGCCGCCGAATCCGCCTCCCCTTGCTGGACCTCCCCTATTTCGGAACCCTGGCTACGGCCCTGGTGATGATGATGATGGTCGTCTGTCTACTAATATTTCTCTTCATGATTCATCATTTATTTGATGTGACTCGTGACCATGATCACATGGTTTGGAGCAACAAACAAAACATGCAAAAACAACATTGGCACACGTCACGGCTCGAGCATAGCACATAATCACTTAAACAGGCAGGACATGTTTTAGAAAGACACCTAGTTTTCACATGACTAGCATTGCTATTATAAAGACTTGAGATACTGAGGCCACACAGCCTTATTGGACATTGTATTTTATTGTATAACTGTGCCCATTTGTGAATTTGTAGTGGCTCTTATTGCCCTATTATTATTATTTCCTCTATTGGTATCCAGTGTTGGGCAAGTTACTTTCAAAATGTAATATACTACTAGTTACTTTCATTTGAAAGTAATAAGCTACTTTACATTATTACTGTCTGTGTAGAGTAACTCGTTACTTATTACACTACTTTTGCATTACTTTCCCCAAAACAGCAGCAGAATGACATCGCCGCCCCGGAACCATCCAGAAAAATAATGCCAACCGCCTTGAAGTCAGTGTAAACAATCCAAAATTCTAAATGTTATTATTTTCCTTTGTTATTGTCATCTATAGTGGTTATTCACATAAAAACTGTTTGAAAAGGAAATTATTGTATCTTTTTTAAATATGTGCTTTGATTTAAAATATATATATATATTCAATTTGTAACTTGAGTTACTTGACAAAGTAACTGGTATAATATTACTGAAATCCTACAAGTAATAAGTTATATTACTGAGTTACTGCTAAAAGTAATACATTACATGTAATACGTTACTTTTGTAATGAGTTACCCCCAACACTGTTGGTATCCATATAATGTTCCTATCAGGGACTTAAAGTATAGGGACTCTGTGGTGCACAATGGTGAGTTTATAGTGAGTGACAATGGTACTTTGTATCTCCAGTTAGTAACACTATAGCATAATATTCTTATATGGATTTAAAGTTCTGCTGTGAGATTTGTTGGATCCTACAAAACTGAGGACAACTGTAGACCTGAACCAGGATCTCTGGGCCAGATTTGTTGAGTAAAGTTGAATAGGTTCGTATGCTCATAAATTATGAGCATACGAACAGACCTGTAGCCCAGGGTATCATTATGAGTCATGATACCCTGGGCTACACAAGAACGTCAGTACTAGAATGATCACAATTTGTTCTGGAGTTGTTAGGTGACATTCAGAATGGATTTAACAGTGCTTTGGATCAGCAGAGGTAGTGGCTATATACTCGGGTTTAATATTTTCCCCGAAAATGAGGCATAGCGGGAAACGGGAAATGAAGAAAAATCCCGGGAAATCCCGGGAAATCACTTTTCTTTTTTTTTTAATAAATCTATGGGTTGCTAATTTGATGCTGTAGTGTCTTATTTGCTGATATCAATAATTATTCTCATTCTTATTATAGGATTAAAGAAAAAGAATGAATTTATGTTAACAAACATTATAATTTAAGATAAAAACGTCATATGAAATGCCGTGTTCATTGCATGTGATCGTCTGCTGATAAGAACAGCCTCATGGAAATGTTATTTGACAATAAATAAACGGAATTCGTTACAGCACTTAATTTGGGAAGTGATATTGGACAATAAACAAATGAAATTCGTTAAAGCAAGTTATTTTGCGTGTTTCAATTAAGCTGAGATGGATTCCATATTCTGATAGCGTTCAGCAGCCTTTCTATAATAGCCAAACAATTTCATTTACTTTCCAAGTGACATTCATATTCAAGTGCAATTGAATCAATAAACTAGTGAAAACAATCACGGCCTGCGCCGCTTGTGCAAAATTCACGGCTTTAAGAATCCGTCATATGCTGCCATTTCTGACAGTATTTCGGCCACCGAGGCTTTTGGTGTTAAAGGAACACTCCGCCCATTTTCAACCAGCTTTGTATCATTAGAACATCAGTAGTATATCAGAAAACTGTAAACGGTTTTGAAGTCTGACATTTAATTTGACAGTTATTGAGTGTTAAAGTGTGGACCAGTGACATCACTGGTCCACACTAACTCAAATTAATAACTCATTAACTCAAATCAACTCTCAATAACTGTCAAACTATTCATCATTCATCTAGTTTGACAGTTATTGAGAGTTGATTTGAGTTAATGAGTTATTAATTTGAGTTAGTGTGGACCAGTGATGTCACTGGTCCACACTTTAACACTCAATAACTGTCAAATTAAATGACAGACTTCAAAACCGTTTACAGTTTTCTGATATACTACTGATGTTCTAATGATACAAAGCTGGTTGGCAGAGTGTTCCTTTAAGTACGCTTCACTTGCGGGGTTTCTGGGGTTTTATGGGTTGCTGCGACTGCAAATGTCGCAGCAACCCGCTTGTTGATCGTCCTCCACATCTTATCACTCACTCACAGAGGTGACATGCTGGCACCCTCGTTTGTTTTGGCAAAACTACTGGCAGGCATGGCAGCAGAAGACATCGTGGTGGAATGAGATGGCTCATTCTGTTCTCATGGATGGCTCTCAGTGTGTGACTCACTCAACAGGTGGGTGTGGGCTGTGTGGACGAATTACCGTATTAACTGCAGTAATGGTCATTACGCAATTTTATTTAGGCTACAATAGGCTGTACAGCTATTTTCTTCAATTCATTTTTTCCCGTTTCCCACTATTGTATTTTCCGGGAAACGGGAAATGGTCCAGTCGGGATTTCCCGGGAATCCCGTTTCCCGGGATTAAACCCTACTATATACTGTATAGCCTATGCCTATGCTATACATTAATCAGACATTGTAATTTTAGACCACAACCATGCAGCTAATCATAAACATGTTGTGATGAAGAGTATGAATAGTGAGTCAGACTCAGGAAAGACCGCTTTGACCTTTTATGATCCTGATAGATGGAACAAGCTTCAGGACTCTCTCAAACTGGACCGACTGGTCTCCATAGAGACGTTCAGGGTGCTACTTGAGGATGCATTACATAGGGATTGCACCTGCTTTACATAGCCCTCTTATTTGTCTGCATCTGTGATTTTTATTGTTTATATGTACTGCAATTTTGCAATTGTAATTGTTGTATATGCATAACAATGCATTGTATATGCTGTAATTAGGGCATCCTTGAAAAAGAGAGCTTGCTCTCAATGGCCCTCCCTGGATAAATAAAGGTTCAATCAAAATCATAATTTTGAGTAGCCTACATCCTTTTTAAAAGGGAGTAATAAGTGGGTTCTGTGATTTTGCACTCAAGCAATTGTGATGTCACCGATGATGTCATGGACATTGTGACACGCCGCAGCCGAGCTGCGGGCGAGGTATGCGAGCTGCAGGGCGGGGACGAGGCCACGCAGCGGCTGAGCCTAGGAATCGAGCATGCGAGACGCCTAGTGCAGGGGTGCCCAATACGTCGATCGCGATCGACCGGTCGATCGCGAAGGTAGTGTGGTCGATCGCATGGCATTGAGGGGGAGATTTTTTTTTTCTTTTTTTTTTTTACTGTTTTTCCACTGTTTCCACTGTTTTTCCACTGTTCCACTGTTTTCCACTGTATACTCAGTGTATATATATATAAATAAATATGTTTGGTAGATCACTTTGACTTGGTCATTTTAAAAGTAGCTCCCAAGCTGAAAAAGTGTGGGCACCCCTGGCCTAGTGGAATAAAGTGAGCCTGGGAACCTGACACTGGACTTGGTCTGGCGATGCCAGGCTAGAATAAAGCGGTACTTAAAAGGTAAATGTTGTCATGACGCCCAGAAGGCAGTTTCCTGGAAACAAATACTGTACGACGAACTGGCACACACCACCACAATCTGTCAATCTCTCTTTCTCTAGCCAGATGTTAGGCAGCATTTGTGCACACACCCTAGATGTGATAGGACATGTGACATGACAGCTAAAAACGAAGACCTTATTTAGCTCAGAAATGGACTTTATTTCAACTACAATTGCCTCCGATGTCAGAACATGTCGGTATCTCTGCACTTCCTTCCAAAAAATAAAACAGAGATGAGTTAACATTATTTGGTGATCAGACTACTGGGTTTGTGCGCCGGAACTGGAGGAGGATGTCGGTGAATAGTACTGAACAACAGGCAAGTTTTACAGAAGATTTTTTCAAAAGTGGCATTAACTCCCAGCACCAAGCTCGGTGGACGAAGATGACTTGCTAGAAGCGTAGAAAAAAATGTGCTCAGCCGGAGAGGTCAGCCTGAAGTTCCTTGTTCCTGCGTACCTCGGCTGCGTGGACTTCCTGTAAGAGATAAAACAGTCTCTCAGACAGACAGACAGACAGACGTGATGCAAAATGAAACTTACAGAAGCAATGAGAGGTGGAGGGATTTCTGTGTAAATGAAAGCAAGGATGTTTGATGAAACCACATCATGGGGGAGTGAGTGTGTGCTTCCGGAGCTGTGACCGGTGAACTGGTGAAACCATGTCAGGAATGTTACCCAATGATAATAAAACTCTGCGTAGAAAACTAAACTAGCATGTGGTGGAAAGCACTCTTTAATGCCGAGTTAAGCCCTCTTGTCAGCTGCTAAACTCCACACAATTACAACTGATTCTCGTAATGGATACAGAGTGTAGTAGGCCTTCTATATTTAAAAACGGAGGGGATGCAATAGAATAATTTCCATTCATGAATGGACCAACGCGATCTCCCCAAAAATTGTGGAATAGCTGATAGTAGGTTTTTCACGATTAAATTGATCTTACGTTTTACAACTAATCTTATTATTCCCATTCCATGTCCCATGTTGTCTGCACCTCGTCTCTCTCACTTTAGGGTGAAGTAGTTGAAGTATGTTGTTATGAAGGTCTCAAGTTGCCACCGGGCACACGGCATGGTGCCCCCCCTCATCATGATGTGAAACAGATGTTAACACTCACTGATCAAGGGCCTACAGTATATAGGCCGGTGACTCCTTCCCTTTCTCTGTCATTCTCTGTCACACCTTCTGTGTGTTCATGGAACGAACCCAGCTCGATTACACAATGTCTGAGAATCACCTGTGTCATCTGATCCATTCTTAATTGAGCGGAGATCCTCCACTAAAGCATCATTACAATAATAGCAATGTTGGTCCACAGCGCAAAACGTTGCAAAATAACGCCTCTAAAATGTATATTGCAGATATTGTAAAACAAGTAGGTTAGGTAGGTTATGTTGAGGCAACTAAAACAACTTAGGTTATGGTTATGGTAGTCTCATGTGGTCAGAACCTCCAGCGGGTGGCTACTGCGAGACTAGGGTTATGGTATATGTGGATTATAATTACAGCTAATTAACCAGAAACAGATAACCTCCTTTATCACATGGTTTTATGATGTTTCTATTCTTAGCCAGGTCAGGTTATCTCTCAGTGTGTGAAATTCTTTTCTATTTATATATATCCTTCTTAGATTCCCCGTACCTCAAATTTGTTCTCCACTTCCTCCTCTACCAGTCTACACAAAGTATTTATGGAATGATTTCTTGAATGATGAATGATTGACAAGCAATCTTTCCATAAATACTTTTTGTAGACTTGTAGAGGAGGAAGTGTTAGGCCGGGGTCAGGTGGATTCATTCGCAGACACATGACGGCCGTAAAAGGCTTGCAAGCAAGAGTAAATGCAGGCAAGAGTATATGTGGACTGTGAAATCCCTAAACTTCAACAGTGACATGTCAGGTGTAAAATATTCTACGATGAACCTATCATCAATTATGACATCATCACTGTTGACATCGTCTTCAATGATGACATCATTAAAACCTTTGACAGTGACATCATCACTGTGACGTCGTAACCTTCAACAGTGACATCATCAATGATGACATTATCATCAGCGGTGACATCATCATCATTGACAACGGCGCTGACATCATCCATCATCATCATCGGTGACATCACCTAGCAGTTGTCATCACTGGTGACATCATCTAACAGTACCCCCCCCCCCCCCCCATTGTTAACATTGTACACGACTTTTGATAGATATATGGGGCTACATTGTTCCCATGTCCCAAGGCGCTTGATGGGTTAATATTGAGATGTCAAAAAGTGTCTGAAAACAGGAAAGTGACCACAGATGGTGTGTAACCTCTCAGGCGCAGAAATAGAAGTAAGGAGGGTGTGGGTGCCCCAAGTCATGCAAACCTCCCCTATAAATGCTTGAGTTAGAGTGGTATAGACCCTTCTCACGGGGGCCATTTTGTGTCGAGAAGCCAGGGTAAACACAGGTGCAAGCAAAACACTAATGAGGGTTTCCAAATTCCAATCATGGAAGTTGGAAACCCTCATTAGTGTTTTGCTTGCACCTGTGTTTACCCTGGCTTCTCGACACAAAATGTCCCCCGTGAGAAGGGTCTATTCTTCAGCCATGTCCCGGGACGGCTCCTTTATCATGATCTCTGTCAACTTTGCTCCTCTAGGTGGACCAACGAAACTCTCTGACACTGGACTCTTCATTTACTCCAGCCTGGATGGGTAAGCTAGCTTATATTACATACTACTGTACAATATTTACTTGTCATTACCTTTTAACCTACTCTTTTTTAATATATATATATTTGTAGATGTTTGAAAGGTGAAGGGTCATTTTTGTTCCCGGGAAAGAATGTTACTCAAGGGTCCATTTTGAGCTGTGGAGACCTTCTGCTACAGAGAATAGAAAGCTGAGGTGTCATCACTTGATAACATGCCTGCTCTCACGCCTCATCATTTCCTCGATCACAAAAGTCGGGTTTCTCCCTGAGCCCAGTTCAGTAGCACAAGGGTCAGTGTGTCTGTGTCAGATATGAAAACCAAGTTACTGTTGTTGGGTCAAAAGTGACTACAACTTAAGGCAGTAACGGGCAACATTTCGCACAATTCTGTTAAGCAACACAGACTCAGGAGTTGCCTCAAGCATTGTCCATTTAATCATCTAGGAGCATTTTCATTCATTTCTCACTGCATATATAATAGTTCATTTCTTTCCAAAAGACTTTCACATCAGATCATCTCATTCATTATAGACCCTTTTCACGGGGGCCATTTTGTGTCAAAAAGGCAGGATAAACACAGGTGCAAGCAAAACAGTAATGATGGTTTCCAACTTTCATGATTGTAATTTGGAAACCCTCATTAGTGTTTTTCTTGCACCTGCGTTTACCCTGCCTTTTTGACACAAAATGGCCGCCGTGAAAAGGGTCTATTGTTTCTTAGTAAGTTATACTGCTGCTCAATGGTCTGCTTTATGCCTACTTTTTATTCCATTGAATATGTTCTTGAACATAGTGTTCTTGTTCATATGTTCATTGTCCTAATCTTAATTAGAGGTGGGTTTTCCTCAAAGATGTCACTGTCAAATCTTTGGCTCAGTAGAGAGGTGCTGCGAGAAGAATGTATTGTTAAATTCCATTCTACATCAGATACCATATCAGTGACGCTACTATAGGTACTATTTTCTTTTTCCCACAGTGATGATTGAAGCTTCACTTCCTCATATCTTGCTTCCAGAAGGCGGACACAATTTGGCCCTCTGCCATTGCTTAGCGCAGATTGCCCATCTACAGTATGGTATGGAAAATGCCTAGAATGTTGACCAACAAGTTACAGAGGCAGAAAAAACATCTATGCTTGTCACCTTGGACTTACTTTCCTATCTTACCCTAACCCTAACTCTATGTTGAATTTATGTGAAAAATGAGTTTTGAAACTGGCAAAAGGTTTGAAAACACTTTCGAGTTTTTTTGCCGTTGTTTCATTCATTCAAATTTAAGTTATTTTAAGTTCATTTAAGTTAAGTTATCCTTTATTAATCCCCATGGAGAAATTAATCCTCTGCATTTGACCCATCCTCTACTAGGAACCGTCCTAGAACTAGGAGCAGTGGGCAGCCGCAGTGCAGCACCCGGGAACCAACTCAGTTCTTTTGCCTTTGCCTTGGTCAGGGGCACATACATGTCTTTTACGTATGTATGTATGTATGTATGTATGTATGTATGTCACGAACACAGGGAGAACATGCAAACTCCACACAGAAAGGACCTGGGACGGACAGGGGTTCGAACCCGGGACCTTCTTGCTGTGAGGCAACAGTGCTAACTGCTACTGCTAGCAGCCTTTGTTAAATTGATCGGACGGGGTGCTGGTCCATAGATGTGTGAGATGGTCCGCACCTCTCAACAAAACGGTCCCTGTGAAATGTCTATGGTCAAACAAAATGGTCCCTGTGACGCTGGGGACATACCAGAGGCGAAAATTGCGCGCATGCGCCGCGCAGCGCACCTCCGCGCAGAAGTCGCTTAAAGTGTCCACACAGAGAGCGCAGCTCTCTTTGCGCGCTCTGCTCATCCACTATATATTTTGCCCCAGATCTCCTGTCTTCCTTATCATGGCCAAGTAAATGATGACATAAATATCTAAAGTAATATGTTTGGGATAACAGTTAATGGCTACCTTCATTATAAAATGCAATTGCATCATTTGTCTGTTCTCCTCCCGTTTTCCCAGTGCCTGCTGTTGTAGAGAGAAGGCGAGTCCTAGCTCTCTACTTGTTGCTCCGCAGGCAATGAGCCCTTAGAAGCCGCTCCCCCTCTCCCACTGCTCTTTCTCTCTTTTCACACTTCCAAAGGGGCAATCAACAACGTAAATAAACATTATTTCACTTTGAAATTGGTTTTATTTGACGAATGTCCGGTTTCGGAGTTCCTGTCTGCCCTTATCTGATCTGTTCAACTTGACAGAGTCGCTCACAGGCGCAGACGGCCGCGCAGGAAAATAGAACTCCAGGCTGAGCTGAGCGGCCCTGAGCGTCCGCGGAGCTGAGCTGAGCGGCGCGCTGCGCGCTGCGCGCAATTCGGTGTGGACTGACAGATCTGTTAACATGGTGTCCTAATGAAAACTGGCTGCGCACAAGGTCGCAAATGGTCGCGCCGCGCAGCTTACGTGCAGGAGACGCGTGCGGTGTGTTTTCACCGTGAAGTGTTTATTTTGCTTATGTATTTTTTCGACTATGCTTCCTCAGAGCATGTCTTTAAGCCTGTCCACAGGTGTAGTGACTCTGCCTAGATGAAGTGACCAATGGGTGAATAGCAATTGAACAGCATTTCAACCAATCAATTCGGTCAATAAGTCACTCTGCACATGAAGGAACCATCACATTTCTGACGAGCACTAAAAGATTTTAAAAAAATGCTTAAAGTAGTCATGGAAAATGGACATCAGCCTTGCCTTCTCGCGGAGCCGCTGTTTGAGCGCGTTGAGGTGGGCCTCTCGGTTCTCCTGGTTGACCTCCATCTTGTGGATGAGCTTCTCCTCGGTCTGCTTGCTGAAGTTGTTGTTCTCCTCGCGGGCCTTGCAGAGAACCTCCTGCTCGTGCTCCCTCTTCTCTGCCAGCTGCTTCAGCACCAAGGCCTCCTGGGACTGCAGCCCGGCGGGAGACGGACATGTTTAGAGGGGGGGGGGGGGGGGAGGGGTCAGGGAAATGATGGGAGTTGGTGATGGTGGGGGATACAAGAAAAGGAGGGGGGGGGGGGGGGGGGGTCAGCAACAATATTTTCTTTCGCTCAGTTTTACCTTTTTATTACAGGGGGAGTCTCACTGAGAGCAATGCTCACTTCTTCAGGAGCGCCCTGTTCACAGTCACACCTGGAAGCTGACCAGTACAACCACAGTCTGATCTGCTGTCCACTGAGCAGCTCCACTGGAGCGGTTGGGCCTTGCTCGAGGGCACCTCAGTGTTGGAAATGAGGGGAGGGGCAAGCGCTGCTTTTTCACTTTCCCCACCCAGATTTATCCTGCCGTGCCGGCCTCAGGGATTGAACTGACGACTCTTAACGGCAAATTTCTTTGTACTGCATACTCATAAGATATATAATAAAATAGATCTACACTTAAACACAATGTGTACATTCAATGACCCTATCATATCACATGTTTGCTGAGGCTGCTAGATTACCCCTGGCCCTGTTTCTGGTCAGTGCCTTTAGTAGTGTCATTGTAAGGGCAAACAGTAGGCTACATCTGTTTCCTAATCGTTAGCATCCTTATTAAGTATGATGCACCCAGCCAGACTGACCGTGTGCTTTGTGAAACTCTCAACAATCCCACTGTCAGCAAATATTTTGATACTTTCCCGGTGTTATCTGTCAGACAGCGGGGGCGTGTACCGTCTCTTTAACAAGGGCCCATTCTTTGGCCTGACTTCAGTTCTTTCCCATGCAGAGGATGTTGCTCTGGGTGAGACAGGCTCACAGCTAAAGGATCCTGCTGCACTCTGCTTATTATAAAAACACACAAAGACAATCTTTTGTGTTTAACGCTTCAGTTTTGTGAAAATATGTTTCCGTGTGACAATGACCCTTCCGGCCACAAGCTCGCTTCTCTAACCTTAGTTTAGGCCACCACTGCCCAACTGCCCACCCTTGCAGCTTAATAAAACACCATTCAGTTTGGGTATATATTTTCATACTGGCCATATTTTGCATTCCTTTGGTATTTGTATCTTTATTCCCCCCCCCCCCCTTGATTTTGCCCATTTTCTCCCCAATTGTACTTGGCCAATTCCACCTGCTGCCCCGGTCGTTGCTCCATCACCTCTGCTGATATGGAGGGAGATGTAGACTAGCACATGCTTCCTCTGATACATGTGCAGTCGCCAGCCACTTCTTTTCACCTGACAGCGAGGAGTTTCACCGGCAGGATGTAGCGCGTGGGAGGACCACACTACTCCCCCCATGTTCCACTGCCAATTGTACATGGATGGATGCCCGACCAAGCCGGAGGAAACACGGGGGCTCGAACTTGCAACCTTCATGTTGGTAAGCAGGGAATCTACCGCTGCACTGCCGCGACGCCCAACTCATGTTTTCATATTGACCACATTTTGCATTCATTTGCAGAGGTAAATAGAGCTGCTCACAATTATATCCCATTATCATATAATAAGGATATGAGCCAGTGCATGGCAGAAAATAAGCTATTTGCAGGACGTAAATACATGCTTTGCAGGTGCCCCTCTATGGCCTCTGTTCCAGGCATTTTCGCGGCGCGTTCTAGCTTCATAGTGAATCGTTTTCAAAAATCTCTGTTCAGAGTTATAAAGCATAAATAGAGCTGGAAATAAGGTCCAGGTTGTAAAAAAGAAAATGTTTTCCTTTAACATGTTCAAATGTTGATATTGGAGGTGATGTTATCTTAAAATTCCACCAATTGTCTCTACTTATTTTTTACTTATTTATATTCTACTTTTTCGTTGCTATCCTATTGCCATTGCAGGAATCACGAAAGCTTCATCTAATGTCATATTATTTTATGTAACATTCAATAATCGACCTGATGTTTGGTGCAAATGGGGGATGATCAACAATCTCGCTCAACCTTTTGAGAACCAGCTTCATGGGATTAGGAAACTAATCTCTGTTTTGTTAACAGTCAAGCAACCTATCAGGTAACACTGTAATTATTCTATGTGTGTACACTCTGCATACCATGAACCACTCAAAGACACAGTGCTTGTCTCTGAAAAAACAACAAAACTGGTTTCATTGAATGGCATGCAATAAAAAATACAATCAAAACAAGAAGTGCATACTTGTACGTACTGTAGCCTACATCCTTTTTGGTGCAGGGCGGAAGTCAAATCATCACAATGAAAAAGGAGAGCTACTACTTTTTATTCTTGCGTAATTACAAATACACAAAATCAGATAAAAAACTATTCCTTATTCCATGATCTAGGTGACCCTACAAACGATTGCTTTCGTTCCGTTCCGTTCTGCACCCGGGAACGCTTGCCCCCCCCCCTCCCCTCTCCCCCGCTGGTCAGTTTTCACATTTATAACACTTGCGCCATCAACTATGCCTGCAGTGTATCCTCGCCCGTGTGTTGTCTATGTGGTTCGGAACGGCGCTGCCCAGACCACCTTTTCAAGTGGATCCTGTCATGGTTCCCTGTTGCGCGCCCGGGCGCGGGACGGAACGGAACGGAACGCAACGTTCACACTCGTCAAATGTTCCAAAACCGGGATCAATTTGGGGTGTGTTCGGGAACGGTACCTGGGCGCCAGTGAGAAAGCACCCTCAGTTCCCTCTGGTGTAGCGAGGGAATCAAAACCAAAGCGATAGAACAACATGAGCCATATTGTGATATACATTGCTATTGAAACTGAACGGTGATTATCGTGATATTGATCTCAACCGTATCGCCCGGCCCAGGTATACCCTGTTTGCTCTCTCCTCTCCCCCTCCCTCCCCCTGTTCTCTCCCTTATCTCGCTCCCCTCTCTCTCTCTCTCTCTCTCTCCTCTCCCCCTCCCTCCCCCTGTTCTCTCCCTTATCTCGCTCCCCTCTCTCTCTCTCTCTCTCCTCTCCCCCTCCCTCCCCCTGTTCTCTCCCTTATCTTGCTCCCCTCTCTCTCTCTCTCTCTCTCTCTCCTCTCCCCCTCCCTCCCCCCTCCCCCTGTTCTCTCCCTTATCTCGCTCCCCTCTCTCTCTCTCTCTCTCCCCCTCCCTCCCCCTGTTCTCTCCCTTATCTCGCTCCCCTCTCTCTCTCTCTCTCTCTCTCTCTCCCTCCTGCCCATTTTCTCCCCCTCCCCTCTCTCCCCTCCCTCTCTCTAATATAAGATTGTTCAATCCATTGTATTGATAGTGCTTAGCTATACGACATATTATCTGTAAAGCCCTCTGAGACATGCTCGTGAATTAGGCTACACAGATCAACTTGACTTAACAATTCCACTACTCAATCAAAGTGGTCAGACCTGACCTCTGTATAGACCAAGACTTGCTGTTTGAAGAAGGAGGAGCAGTGTTCTTGTGCAATGTGCTTAAAAAATATCAGATTTTTAAGTCACATAAAGGAATCCAAGTGTGATGTGGTGTGAAAGACGTCAATCTGTCTATTAACACTAATAGAACAATAGACCATTCACTTATAAATATGCAGAATGATTGTTCTCTTCTTCTTGTTTATTTTATTTTATTTTATTTTATTTTATTTTATTTTATTTTATTTAACCTTTATTTATCCAGGGACGACCATTGAGAGCAAGCTCTCTTTCTCTCCTGCTCATATCAGCTGATTAGGGGCGTTGGCGCTTTTGTTCAACCAATCAGAGCTAGACACATTTTCCTATAAGCAAATCACGCCATGACAGTAGCTGCCAACTTTAAAACCTGTTCTCTCTTGTCTCTCTGCAGCTGTTGTTATTTCAGTGCGTTCTCCACCCCCATTTCACCTCCAGCTCATCACTTGGACAAGCAGGTCTGAGATTTCCAGAAGCCCTCTCCTCTTCTCATCCATCCAGATCTCAGAGCCCTCTCCTCAGCATCTCAGAGTCCTCTCCTCAGCATCTCAGAGCCCTCTCCTCAGCATCACCACCAGTGTCTCAGAGCCCTCTCCTCAGCATCTCCACCAGTGTCTCGCCTCCATACTCTGGGCTCCACTACCCCCTTTATAATCATGATGATGTCTAAGATGGAGTCTCATCGTCACGACAATCGTCTAATCGCCAAAGACTTTTCGCATTCCCATAATTATTGTGCACGTGTCAATAAATAATTGTTCACTGAAGAACCCGATACTGCCTGCAACTGATTCATTTACTTTCTCCCAAATGACAAGTGTTCAGTGTTTCACAAAGGAATTCTATTCTTGTCCGGTTGGGTGGAAACGCCTCTGAAACAGTATTGAAACAAATGGATACTACGTGAAACTCTCCACGGAAAAGCAGAAGGATCATGACACTACGACTACAGGAATGACAAGGCCGGCAGTTTGGAAGTGTATTCAAGCTGCAGGTTTGAAGCTAAGAAGCCTCAAACTCTGAAAGGAATACACAGAAACTTAGTGTTGAATATTCAGGTTTTTGAAAATATGTAATTTCTATTACTACCATTGGTTGAAGGTTACTTATGCTAATTAATAATAATGGTTAATCGTACACTTTATGAACTCCTCCTTTGTTGGTTATAAACACTTATTATTCTGTGAGGATTCCTAGTCTCCCATCGATAGAGACAGACACAGACACAGACACAGACACAGACACAGACACAGACACACACACACACACACACACACACACACACACACACACACACACACACACACACACACACACACACACACACACACACACACACAGCTTGCCCATTAGATCTGCTTACCTTCCTCCTCTCCTCGGCAGCCTCCAGCCTCTGCTGGAGCTCCTCCAGAGATGTCTCCCTCTTCGGGGGGGAGAGCAGGGGCTGAGGCTGGGGCTTGTCCGGGGACTGGTCGGCCTTCAGGATGACCTCGAACGACTGGCCGGACGCTCGCTTGTTCAAGCTCTTCACCTCCAGGTCTGACAGAGGCAGGGACCAATTCATGTCAATGACAACATATGATAGAAGTTCACCAGTTCTGTTTCGAAAGGAGATATTTTCCGTTTGAACAGCTGTTTGTTTACATGCAAGTAGAGTAAAACTACGAACATTTTGGGATACCACCAAAAATCATCAGTGTTTTCGAACATTGACTAGTGGATGCTGCATAAATGTGACTGCAATCTTGTTAATATATAACTTAGCATTATTAAAAAAAAAAAATGCATTATGGAAACAAACCAGGCACTTCTCTGACATCCAGGCAAAGCACTCTTCTTCGCCATCACATATAATCAGACTGGACATCATCTTTGTGAACTAAATGAAGAACAAAAATGTCTGCAATGTTTCCAATCTCTTCCTCCCACCCTTCCTTTCTTTCCGTCATCCATCCATCACAATTCCGACGACACGTGACAGAACGACGCCTCGATCTCACCACCGTGTTCCAACATTTTGAACGATTAGCTGAAAAGAGGCCTCAGCTGTCAGCGTCACTCGCAGCACAAAGAGCAAGAGGCCAAAAGATGCAAGCTGCAAGATGCAAGGAGCGTTGCATCATTCTGCTTTCTGTGCAACACAGCGTCTGACAAGCTGCCTAATTAGTGTGACCTCGTTAACCTGAAGTCATGATGGGGATCATATTTTGCCCTTTTGGCAAATACCTCTTTTGGTCTTGGAATGTGGCCAGAAGTGGAACATGCCTGAAGCTCATTTATTATCGCCTTTAAGGGACATGCAGTCCACTTATGTTTAGTAAAGCAGATAGGGTGCACATTGTCCCGCTGAAACTCTTCTTTATTCCTCTAAGAGTGGACATGCAGCACAAAGAAAAAAAAACTCGAATAACTGTATAAACTGTAGGGATTTTAATACTTAAGATTTAGACAATTTAAAGTCAAGCTGAAATGAAAAATTATTATTTTTTCTATTTTAGATCACATTCCTGGGTATACGTAGGGACACTCGTCGGAACACTCGGACTCGCGTCACGGGATTTAAGGGGGGGCAGCACGGGAGCCGGAACCGGGGGCTTCAACCCGCCATTCAAAACAATGAGCGCAGATGTGAATTTTGTAAATAAACAAGACACGTGCGTGGTCTGAGCTTCGGCTTCGGATTCATAACAGGTCTAACGTCATGTTATAGCAGTCGGGCGCACTTCGTGACAAGCAAGACCACAGTAAAACGGACAGGTTTTTGGATTGAGTTTGGCGTCAGTGGGCGCAGCCCATAAGAGAGCGAAAAACAGCGGAAGTAACCCCAGAGTTACTCGAGAGAGGGGATGACATGCAGCAAAGGACCACAGGTCGGATTCGAACCCGGGTCTGCCCCAATTTTGGCTTTTGAAGGATCTGTGGATACACAGGGTATTCATAGCTTTCAAGGGGCGTTACGTGCTGCCGGGAACGCCCACCTGGCAGTCAAAAAACAAACTTGTTCATTCGCTGCCAGCCAAGTCGACTAGTTTCTCACGCAGTGTTTGTTCAGCCGTTTGTACACACGTCTTTGCGGCCAACATTTCCTCAAAGGTAAGCTCAAGTAACGTTACAATAATGATTAAAATACCCCGTTAACGTTACTTGAGCTTACCTTTGAGGAAATGTTGGCCGCAAAGACGTGTGTACTTTGATGGTAGCCATTTGCCCTCCCCAGCGACTGAACCACGTCTAATCGCACAAATCCACAACCTCCTCCTGTCTGAGTTTTCTTTCTCCGACGGCATTCTGTAAAAGCACAAGCCAGGCGTGTCTCCTCGTCGGTTAGTGCAACCGATAGCACAACAGGTAATCGGCATTTTGGCTGAACAAACACAGCGTGAGAAACTAGTGACTCGGCGGCAGTGGAATGAACAAGTTTTTTTTTGACCGCCAGGTGGGCGTTCCCGGCAGCACGTAACGCCCCTTGAAAGCTATGAATATGCCCCTAATACAGACACACGGTGTGAGAGATTTCATCCTACATGTACCTTGTAAAAGGTATATGTTTAATTATACTGCATTATGTATTGTATTACATATGATTTGTGACCTGTTGAAGATTAGAGCTGTCTCTCCACACTCTGAGTGTTACATGGGCAGACAGGTAAGGAGAGAGAGAGACAGAGAGAGAGAGAGAGAGAGAGAGAGAGAGAGAGAGAGAGAGAGAGAGAGAGAGAGACAGGTACAGTAGGTGGCAGGCAGACATACCTCCATACTGGTAGAGGCTGTTGGGATGTGGCTGTGTGTAGAAGCAGGAGCAGAGCAGAGACAGCATGGACATCTCCTTGATCTTGTCTGTATAGGCTGTGGCACAGAAGTGAGAGAACACAGTAACATCACAGGTATGGTATGTCGTTTTATATAGAAAAACTAAAACAAGGTTGTGAGACATGTTAGAACACTAGGTGCCGTGCCCGTTCGCCCCCCGCTGCTGCTGCACAGAGCTACTTCACATTTGGCGGGTGTACTGCTGGGGGCCCACAACCAAACAGCGCTAGTAAGTGTAAAATGACAAAAATAAGATATGTTGTCAAATTAATAGCATACGGCAAAAAGAAAAAGTATGAGAAAGACCGAAAGAGTAAACTGGTAGCATCTTTCATAAGCATTGTTTAGCAGTACAAGTATCTATTAGCAACCCTGAACTCAAGGTCACAGCTCCTCCACTCAGATCACTGTTGCATACTGGTCATTATCAGTAGTTTCCATGCTGAATCTCATGACACATTGTTCTATTGTTGGACTTCTGCTTGCACAGTAGGTTCCCTATCGCTCTGTGTGTTGTTGGTGGTGTACGTGTCTGTACCTACCTAGCCACGGCACACTGAAGCATCATTATGTTCTTGGTGGTGTACGTGTCTGTACCTACCTAGCCACGGCACACTGAAGCATCATTATGTTCTTGGTGGTGTACGTGTCTGTACCTACGTAGCCACGGCACACTAAAGCATCATTATGTTCTTGGTGGTGTACGTGTCTGTACCTACGTAGCCACGGCACACTAAAGCATCATTATGTTCTTGGTGGTGTACGTGTCTGTACCTACCTAGCCACGGCACACTAAAGCATCATTATGTTCTTGGTGGTGTACGTGTCTGTACCTACCTAGCCACGGCACACTGAAGCATCATTATGTTCTTGGTGGTGTACGTGTCTGTACCTACCTAGCCACGGCACACTGAAGCATCATTATGTTCTTGGTGGTGTACGTGTCTGTACCTACCTAGCCACGGCACACTAAAGCATCGTTATGTTCTTGGTGGGGTACGTGTCTGTACCTACCTAGCCACGGCACACTAAAGCATCATTATGTTCTTGGTGGTGTACGTGTCTGTACCTACGTAGCCACGGCACACTGAAGCATCATTATGTTCTTGGTGGTGTACGTGTCTGTACCTACGTAGCCACGGCACACTAAAGCATCATTATGTTCTTGGTGGTGTACGTGTCTGTACCTACCTAGCCACGGCACACTAAAGCATCGTTATTTCAGGAAAAGTTGGGTCTTTATCTCTTATTCTCCATCCACCTTTTGGAAGATTCAGAATGATTTACATGTACTTCATAGTCACACTGTGTTATACTTCGCAGTCCTCTGGCACATTTATGTGGTGGTCTGCAGTCCACGGATGTGTGCCTGACTCAGAGATGCTCACAAGTCATTTTTTGGAAAGTCCAAGTCAAGTCTCAAGTCTTTGAGGGGCAAGTCCAAGTCAAGTCTCAAGTCCCTATGGATGAGTGTTCTATCATCTGCTGCATGCCATCCTGTCTGCTTAGAACACTGCATAGCTAAAACTAAGGAATTCAAAGCATGTTTATCCTCACTCCTTTATCTATTATAATACAGTATCAGCATTGATTAGATGACATTAGTAGACATTTCCTTCATGTTAATGCACACAAAAATATATATATAAATAAAGAAAATAAAGATTGTTCAAAAGTCCCAAACCTTCAAGTCCAAGTCAAGTCTCAAGGCTTTGAGGACGAGTCTCAAGTCAAGTCTCAAGTCACTGTGTGTGTGACTTAAGTGCGACTCAAGTCCAGGACTCCAAAAGTCTCAAGTCCAAGTCCCCATCTCTGGTGCCTGTGCCTCCAGAGTGAGTTTGAAGTAGCTAAGGTTGCCAAATGGAAATGATGGACATCGCAGCTGCCCCAAACCTCCAAAATCAATAAAGTCATCAGGCTCGTGAGGAGGCCCGCTGTTCTGTTTTTATGACTCGAGCAGCAGCGGTATGAACTCGTAGCCTGAGCTGCCATGCCTTTATCATCCTGGGTGCACTACAGTAGCCCTGGCTCAGGTAATATGACTCTTTAATGCTGCTGATGCTGCAGCAACACAGACTCACACAGCCAGAGACAACAGACTCACCAGCCTTCTGCACCACAGAGAGTAACATTTATCTTCACGTTTACCTCCTAAATGACAGTTGAGACGTCGTCCTACCGCTTGCAGGACCTTAATATATAATCGTAGTATCTGCAGTAATATAGCAGTTAAAAACTGACCGGCCTTTCTACAAAGTTTTGTGGTGTTTTATGAATCCACGTGGAAGTTAAAGGCGCCATTTTGTGATTGAACACACCCATTACCACGCCCCCCTTTTTGGCCAGTGGGTGTGGAAAGTTGATCACTTTCTATCTAAGTTGGCCCATGACCAACCAACATTTCTGCCAAGTTTTGTGCAAATCCGTAAGTTAGGTGCCTCTCTGTGATTGGACACGGCCATTGCCACACCCCTTTTTGCCAGTGGGCATGGGAAGTTAATCAGTTTGTCCTTCGCATTATGACCAACCTGTCCGTCAAGTTTTATGCAAATCTGTTCATAACCTTTTTAGATATCCTGATGACAAACAGACAGACAGAGACAGACAGGCAGGCAGGCAGACAGACAGGCAGACAGACAGGCAGAGACAGACAGACAGACAGACAGAGACAGACAGGCAGGCAGACAGACAGGCAGACAGACAGACAGACAGACAGACAGACAGACAGGCAGACAAACGAAAGGCGAAAACATGACCTCCCACCAACTCCGTGGCAGATGTGCCAAAGCATGTCACGGTCCACTGAATGCTTTCTGGAGGATCATGATGACGCAGACTGTGTTGCCTATTATGAACACTGATGCAAATGTTTTGTGCTTCCTGCTGGGCCATGGCATGTCCTAGTCAGACCAGTTAGCATGGCCTCTTATGATCTGTTCCACATTGAGTGTGATTGTGTTTTGAATCCATGGACACCACACACGCATTTGAGTTTTCAGTGACGACCGCCAGCGTGGATAATATGTTGCTTCTGAAGTTCTTGGATGCATTGGGCGTGCCTTCGTGTGGGTGGCGAGGCGACGACGGGCCAGATCTCGCCAAGCCGTTTAGTCTGGGCAGAAGCAACACTAAGAATAAGGCAGCAAGGCTTTCCGTCTGTTTTGCCAGTCAGCATTGCTTGATAACGCTGTGTTTTGTCTTCCCATTCAAATCCTGGGAGATTCCCCTCAAGGGGATTTTCCAGCTTTGGTACAGTATCACAGCAACTCAAGGCTGCCTGGAAGGACTTTTGAAACTAAGGCCATGTTCACATTACAGGGAAATCTGATTTGCTGATAAAGTCATCAATCATCATTATCTTGATTGGTTTCCCAAATCTGATTTGGGAGTGTGTCCGCACTGCCACAAATCTGATTCTCAAGTCGGATCTGTGTGCCCAGACCTAAACAACCTATCTGCATGGGTTGCTATGGTAACGACGTGGGCGTCAGTAAACACGTATGTTGGTGACGTGGTTTTCCTGCGCAGAAGCATTTGATGACGAGTTGCGAGTGACGTTCAAATCAGGTTTGGTGGATCTGCGCGTCCACACTGAAGTCACATCAGTCGAAAGCAGATTGGAAACTATTTATTTATTTATTTATTTCGGTCATGGGAAATTAAAACATTTCATAAAATAAAACGAAAAAGTACAAACAAGCAGCACAAGGCTGATAGACCGAAAAGGTGTAGGCTGAAGCTATAGCTTATAGCGCCTACCCTTCTTACTTAAACAAGCTATACAACAGAAAAATGATTAACGAATAATCAATTATAAACAAAAACTACCTCCATATGTGGTTTGGGACAAGTGACACAAATCAGACTTGGAGCGTCCAGACTCATAAAACCAATCTGGATAAAGTCATTAATAGGTCACTAAAGTTCACAAATCAGATTTGGCCTCCTAGTCTGATTTGGCCTCCTAGTCTGAAGTCTCCTAGATTCACAGATATTTGTCAGGCACTGACACTAAGCATTCATGGAAAGTTCAGTAATCACTATTATACAGGTCAGTGTTGGGGGTAACTCGTTACAAAAGTAACATATTATTTAAATAAAGATACAATCATTTCCTAATCAAATTGTGTGTGTTTATGCAAATAACCACTATAGGTGACAATAACAAAGGAAAAGGATAACATTTAGAATTTTGGACAGTTTACACTGATTTCGAGACGGTTTAAACTCTTTTTTGGGATGGTTCCGGGGCAGCGATGTCATTCTGCTACTGCAGTTATTTTGGTGAATGTAATGCAAAAGTAATGTAATAAGTAAGGAGTTACTCTACACAGACAGTAATATTGTAAAGTAACTTATTACTTTCAAATGAAAGTAACTAGTAATATGTGTAGTATATTACACTTTGAAAGTAACTTGCCCAACACTGTATACTGTTAACAATGAACTATCAAGTGGTCAACATGTTATTCCGTTTTAAGTGTAGAGGGGAGGTACTGAATGAGGCTGTGTATGGAAACATTTAATACAGATTTCATATTTAGAGAAAGTTTGTCACATTAGGGACAAACCAAATTGATCGATTGACTGCAGTTTTTTCCAATATGGGATTTACAGTATATAGCATGGCTGAGCTCAGGTAGTTTGATTTACAGTATATAGCATGGCTGAGCTCAGGTAGTTTGTAGTTAAAGGCCTTTTGCCTGCAGTGGCAGGACTGATGGGCGTGGGCAAATGCAGGGCATTCTGGGAACTGCAGTGTCAGCTAGGCAAGAGGGAAAATCACTGAATCACTGTATGTAACGCTGCAGCTGGTTTCCCCTTTTAACTCTCTGCACAATGGCTACTCTTAATCAAAACCAGTGGCTGTCAGATGGAGCGCCGTGTGTGTGTGTGTGTGTGTGTGTGTGTGTGTGTGTGTGTGTGTGTGTGTGTGTGTGTGTGTGTGCATCCATCCATGCATATGATGTTTGTGTTGATCAGCCTAAAATAAAATTCACTCTGTCCCTACAGGGTGTTGCCAAGGTGACGTGATCCTAATTAGAGAATGTGTGAGGATAGCAGTTGTAATCTAACATTTCTCTCAGCACAATTGTCTTGTTTAATATGTAGACACTTCTGTTCAATACTAAATCAACAGCTAAAATCTCTCAATGTGGGTTCCTGATGGACTAAATCTGATCAGTGGGCTCTAAAGTGTCTATTTGGGGTCCTGAGAAAATGTACGAGACCCTCTCGTCAGCTAGTCTCTCTGCAGCATCCATTTCCTCTTAGTACACTGAGCGAGCCTCTGTTTGTTTATCTCCTTGTTCTGAAGTCCACACAGCCAGTTTGATTTGAGGTTGAAACACGCCCCCTGCTGTTTATAGTGGCAGACTGGTTAAAACAACAGGTGTATTCATTTGGCATGGAAAATGTGCTGTTCAGATGAATGAATGAATGAATGAATGAGAAGAAGAATGAAGATGTATTAGCAGGCTTATCAACAGTCTGCTTTCTTGGTCTGATGCTGTTTATACAAGTCAAGGTTTCATAACGTTTGCGTCCCTAAAACAGGAAGTGAGTTGATGTCCTCGGCCTGACGGCCTTGCTGGCGGGACAGGAGAAGGGGGGTTGTGCGTTCACCACGAGGCCATTTCTTATTGAGATGCTCATCAGGATTCAGCTGAAACCAGACACAACACAGACCACGTGTGTGTTCTCTCTCTCTCTCTCTCTCTCTCACACACACACACACACACACACACACACACACACACACACACACACACACACACACACACACACACTCCTCCCTCTCTCTCTCTCTCTCTCTCTCTCTCTCACACACACACACGATAGTAGAGCAAGCAGACTCACTATGCCAAACGCCCTGGAGGTGTACAGTAACGCTCCTGAATAGTGTTGTTTATAGTATGCTCCTCAACAAAAGAAATAAAAATTAAATAAAGGGAGGGGGGAGATCACGTTTTCTTTCCGGATTTCCACCCGTTTTCTCCCCAATTATACTTTGGTCGTTGCTCCACCCCCTCTGCAGATCTGGGAAGAGCTGTGGACTAGCACATGCTGCTTCCTCTGATACATGTGCGGTCGCCAGCCGTAGGACGCCAGGATGTAGCCCGCGGGGAGGATCATGCTATTCCCCCCCCCAGTTCCCCTCCTCCCCGACCAGAGGAGGCACTAGTGCGACGACGACCAGGACACATACCCCTTTAATCCGGCTTCCCGCCCGCGGCGCACACACGGCCAATTACGCCTGTACGGACACGTGACCAAACCAGCTGTAACACGGGGGCTCGAACCTGCGACCCTCATGTTGGTAGCGCTAGGCAGGGCATGGACAGTACCTCTGCACCGCCCGAAACAGGCCGACTTTAAAGGCGGGCACAGCACACAGACAGCTAATTGCCTCCTTGCTTTATTATCATTTCATATGAGCCATATAATTGCCCCCTCGAGACACAAGTGAAGTGGAGGGATCAGATCTTATGAACCTTCATCAGACTAAAAGCTACAGCCAGCCTCCCGTCTACTGCCGGGAAAAGCATGCAGAGGAGAAGGAGGAGGAGAGAGCGAGAAGGGTTTATGACCCTGAGCTATAAAGTAAATGAAGAATCAATGTTATGGGGTCAACATCCATTAGAATACACACACACACACACACACACACACACACTCAGGGCACCGCAGGCAAGAGGTTAGAGTTGACATGTCACTGAGAGCAGCAGAGAAGCTAATTTGATGCACCCAGGTGTTTCCTTCATGCTATTCTCCTTCAGGCTGGCTGGAATACGGAAACAATAGGTGTCCGTATATTATGATCATATACGGCTAATACGGTGTTCATAAGTGGGCAGGAAAGAGGGGCGTTTGGATCTATGAAGCACTATGCATCATTCCGTCAATTTCATTTGAATGTAGGGCAAGGTATAGCTGCTAGCTACAGTACAGTAAAGGCCCCACTGGGAACACAGCAGCACAGTCACCCCGCGGCGCTGCCTGACGCCCCCTCAAAATGGCTGTCTCTTTGTGTGTCACAAGGTAACTGCTGTGGCTGAAACACAGCCAATTAAAAAGACGCTCGGAAGGCGGGGCCTCTCGTGTCAATTATTCATGTCCAGACTCCAAACGGGCGACACAGCATCGACTCTGAACTCCTGTCCTCTCTCTCTCTGAACGACTAGCCGCCCGCTGTGCTTTTCTGTCGGGGCTAAAACGGTGACAGATAATGAGCTGTGTACCGTGTGTGCGTTTTTTTAGGGGATAAACGGTGACAGATTGGTGGTGATCAGGGGAGGGGGTGGGGCGAGACAACTGCTCCAGTGATGATGAACAGCAGCTGAGGATGATGTCACAAATGTGAGTAGTGACGTAGTAGCAAGGGCTCTATATACCACCACCACCGCTTAGGTGATTGGCTCAGCAGATCAAGAGAGACAGATGTCCTTAGCTGATTGGATATTGGGAAATGGAGAAGGGGCAGTTGTGATGTCACCAGTGATGTCACTCGAGCAATTGTGATGTCATCAGTGATGTGACATCACTGGTGACATCACAAAAGGACATCTGTCTCTCCTGATCTGCTGAGCCAATCACCTAAGCGGTGGTGGTGGTATATAATGTAGATCCCTTGCTACTACGTCATTGTTCATCATCACTGGAGCAGTTGTCTCGCCTCACCCCCTCCCCTGATCACCACCAACGTCATGGCTCCTGTAGAAATCCCTATGGGGCGATTATCTATCCTATACGTCACTGACGCCCCCCCTCTTTAGGGTCTAAACGGTGACAGATAATGAGCTGTGTACCGTGTGTGTGTTTTCTTTAGGGTCTAAACGGTGACAGATAATGAGCTGTGTACCGTGTGTGTGTTTTCTTTAGGGTCTAAACAGTGACAAATAATGAGCTGTGTACCGTGTGTGCGTTTTCTTTAGGGTCTAAACGGTGACAGATAATGAGCTGTGTACCGTGTGTGTGTTTTCTTTAGGGTCTAAACGGTGACAGGTAATGAGCTGTGTACCGTGTGTGTGTTTTCTTTAGGTGGCTAAACGGTGACAGATAATGAGCTGTGTACCGTGTGTGTGTTTTCTTTAGGGTCTAAACGGTGACAGATAATGAGCTGTGTACCGTGTGTGTGTTTTCTTTAGGGTCTAAACGGTGACAGATAATGAGCTGTGTACCGTGTGTGTGTTTTCTTTAGGGTCTAAACGGTGACAGATAATGAGCTGTGTACCGTGTGTGTGTTTTCTTTAGGTGGCTAAACGGTGACAGATAATGAGCTGTGTACCGTGTGTGTGTTTTCTTTAGGGTCTAAACGGTGACAGATAATGAGCTGTGTACCGTGTGTGTGTTTTCTTTAGGTGGCTAAACGGTGACAGATAATGAGCTGTGTACCGCGTGTGCGTTTGAGGGGGACACAGCAGTAGCATAAGGAACAGGGGGGGAAGCTCACTGAGCCAGAGAGACTTTTCATACATTATTCACAAGCTTGGTGCAAGGAGAGTCTCTCAAATCTTGACAAAAACAATCCTCTCTTCGGATCCACTTTTGGATTTTGAACGGAGACAATAACGTGGGTCGATGCTCGTTCACGTCCCAGTTGTGATCAATTAATAAGGTCGTGCATACATAGTGCCGTCATAACGAGTCGCTGCATGATCTCACTGTGTGGATGATTTCATCTTGGATGTGTCAGCCATGATGCAAATCATTACTTAAAAGCCCCATTAGGCTCTTTGAATCCTTAAATTAAATAGAAGGTAGCAGCGCTAGAGTGCTACTGTAGGGTCGAGTCAAGCAACGGTCATAATGTTATCATAACCTACAAAATGATCTGCTGCTGTGCCATTGGTGGGTTGTAAGGTGAGAGATGTTTAAAGCCATGGCGTTTCAATGTGTTTGAACGAGAAGGCCACTGCCCCTTCCCTCTCTAAGGCGTGGTGCTCTCGATGTCGGCTGGCCGGATAACGATCGCTGGAAAGAGAGCAGCCGTGATTTACTGACCGTTATAACACACAACCAACTTGCAGGTAATTCTGTCTGAATAATGAACAGCACACATGACCACTATAAACCAGTTAGGTGCATGTAGCGCGCACACACACACACACACACACACACACACACACACACACACACACTCCTCCCTCCCTCCCTCGCACACACACACACACACACACACACACACAGACAGACAGACACACACACACACACACACACACAGACACACACCCACACACACACACACACAGACACACACAGACACACACACACACACACACACACACACACACACACAGACAGGCAGACAGACACACACACAGACACACACACACACACACACACACAGACACACAGACACACACAGACACAGACACACACACACACAGACACACACACACACGCACGCACACACACTCCTCCCTCTCTCACACACACACACACACACACCCTGTAGTGGTATATTTAACAAAGATGTCATGTGAAGATCGTGGAGGTGTCCGTCAAAACGAGACAGAAGATGCAGCTGCAAGTCGTTGCGTCGGCTGCTGCTGCAGCGAGGAGTCACCTGCATGTTTCTCCAACAGTAAATGTAGTTTGCCGCACTGCTAGCCTCAGCGTGACGCTCTTTTTTTTGTGGGTAATTACTTCAGATCTGCCTCAGCAAAGCCGGCGTTCTACCAGAGCTGGTCACAGCTGTCGCATTACCGGGGAAAGACTCCGGTGAATTTCAGATAAACGCACAATAATCTGCTCCTTCTGGAAGAATCCAACTGCTTTTACACACGGCAGTTTACTGTGTATTATGTCCACTTATGACTGTGGCAGCATTTCAGTCTGCCATAGCCATTCAGTATCTAAATAATTATATCTGAGCTCCGCAGTTGCCATGACAATTTTGCCCAATATGCACAGAAACCATGGTAACAGATGCTAACTAATTCTCCCCCTTTGTTCAACCTAAACCAATGTAAACCACCAGACACCCCCCAGTTCCTCCCCGTGTGTCTTCTTACCTGATACAGTGCTGGCCATGGTTGCTGAAGGCGGAGGAGGAGAGAGCTGGAGGATGTTGCTGGATGGAGGAGAGGAGAGAATGTGAGAGGGGATGAGGAGGAGGAGGAAGAGGAGAGAGAGAGAGAGAGAGAGAGAGAGAGAGAGAGAGAGAGAGAGAGGGCTGGGCGTGTGTCAATGCCCCTGAATGGTGCAGTACACAAGCCTCACCGTGCCGCTACGTGAACAATGGGCTGGCGGTGGGGCTTCGTGTGGGGAGGGCGGGGGTGCATGTTGCTACCGACAAGGAAAGGGGTGGGTGGGGTGAAGGAGGAATGGGAGCAACGCGTGCGCGCGCACACACACACACACACACACACACACACACACACACACACACAAACAAACTTGAATGCCTGAGATGGAAACGACAACCCTTTTCATAATTCCACGGCCTTAAACCTAAAATAAAAGGCCTAAATACACCCTTATTTTGAAGGATCTTCCAAAAAAAAATACAGTGATAGAAATTAAACAGCATCTAAAATGAACCTGAAATAGTTGCAGCCAACATCCATTGTTACGGTGATTTAATGATAATAACAGAGATGAGACGATACACATCGGAAATCAATATACCGCAATGCCGAAATGTGACAATACGTTAATATCGTCGTATTCAAAATTGATTCCATGTTATTCCACTGTAGTAATCACAAAGAGATGCTTGATATCCCAGTATTCACATGCTCTCCATCCAAATGATATTATTTGCACTTTTTTAATGACATGTTATAGTGTGATCGGTGGGGTCAGCAGATCAAGCACGGCCTTAACGCGTCTTAGCATGCGACCAGATCAAGCTGTGGGAGGCTTCTCTTTGTCTGGGGGATGGTGGAGGGCAGTGTGGTCAGCCTCTGATGGAGGCTGACAGTAAAAGGAGGGTCTGTGGGGAGGTGCTCCAGGCTCAGAGGTGATCTGGACAGAAGGGGCGGGACATGACTTGGGCGATAGATCCCTTCTTGTAAGTGAGAGTCAATGCGAATAGATTGGGAAGATACACAATCAGACTGAAGACAGACTGAGATGAAACGTTGAGTCGCAGCCCGTTTTTGCACAATCCACAACTCGTCCTCCAGCTTCTTGGAGGCACTAATACAGCGACCAGGACACATGCCCTTGATCCAGCTTCCCACCCGCAGACACGGCCGATTGTGCCTGTACGGATGCCCCGACCAAGCCGGAGGTAACATGGGGGCTCGAACCAGCAACCCTCGCGTTATTGGGCAGGGAATCTACCGCTGCACTGCCCGGACGCCCCCCTCTTCCACATTTTTCATCTACACTACTGGATGTGTTAAGCCCAGCGTTTCCCTATTGGCGGGTGATGTTAATGTTGATGAATCACATACACAGCACCACGGACACAGCATGGATTTACAGCCACTCCGGGGGAATAGGACAGGTGCATCATGTGTGTGAGACAGGAAGGCTATTACCATTTCAAACAGCTATTGATTCCTGGCGGCTGTAATAACACATGGTGGGTTTTAAGTAAACAACAAAAAATAATGGCTATAATTAATAACAATATTTTTGAAATGCTGCTCAACTACATTTAAGGGGTTTAATGCACCATGCTCATTTTGAGCTGTCAAATTGAGCGTATTCATCTTGGGGTCTTAAAAGATTTTCTCTCCCATGTTTTCAGCAGGGTAGAATGAAAACCTTTTTATTATTTATAATCGATTTGGAAAGTCTTGACACCATTTCTTCATAACTTCTTTGAAATAGCTTTCTATGAATAAGAGGTTGTTTACTCATGAAATGATGTAAGTGAGCTTAAATAACATTTGTCATTTAAAAAAATCTTGTTTATTTGTTACATCATTTTCCATCACTTGACCTGTAGCCTGCAGGAGGGCTCGTCGTTAGGCTGATTGAGTGCACCTGGGCCTGGTGTGCTCCTTGGATTTAAACGTTGAGAGTTTCTCAACTGGTGGGTCGGGGACCCAAACCGTCACGGTTACCCTAGGGAATAAATTGACATTATCTAAACACAAAATCAGATATATGAGTGGTGAGATGATCAGTTTCCAGTCAAAAAGCACACAGAAATTCACCTTGTATATCATTGAATTCTGTGGAGACAGGACAAGTTGTTTGGAAATACAATCAGCTCCTCACTGCCACTGTTGTCCAAGAGCTGAGGGCCTCCACTTTGTTCCCAGGTGTCAATGCGTTTAACTGTATGTTGTTCATGTGTCCCGAACTCATAATCACGTTATTTTAAATATAACTTGAAGGCATCATAAAATCAAATATATTGCCACCATATCATATGACCTTTTTAACACTTGGTGTAAAATAGTTTTTGTTTTAACATGAGGCACATCATATGATGAATTACTCAAATATCATAAGGTTAGCTAAGCTTTTGGAACAATATTTTCCTTCCAAAATCTCACATTATAGACGTTATCATTATTATTATTGATAAGGAGTAAATTCAAGGATAGAAATGACCTAATTTGAGAGATATTTCTCTAATGCTGCCACCAGATGGAACACATTTTTGACATGATCGATAACAAAGACATATTTTGTCCACTACTGACCAAGTGGGAGCACAAAGAGAACAAAGCAGAACCTAGGATACAACCTTAACCCATGGATACCTGATGCAGCATTTGTGTGTGTATCCCTTTAAGACCGCGAACCGCGTTCACGCGGTTCGCGGTCTTAAAGGGATAGACACACAAATGAGGGATATACATGCAAATGCTGCATCAGGTATCAATGGGTTAAAGTATGCTGAACTGTAGAGTCATGACACATTAGAACTTTGATATTGAACTAAATTTATAATCTAGAATCGAGACTCCATATTTGGAGTCATTTCTTTGTTTTGAAATTAAAACCAGTTCACATCCATGTTGTATCTTTGAAGTTTCATGGTTTACATTTATTGCATTTTTGCACATACGACTGATACTGAGCATAATACTGATATACTACATTTATTGTGCCAAATGCTGCTGTGTTCCTGATCTGAGAGCACCGGTCCTCATCTCTTCAACCGGTCTTAAGCTGTGTTCACCCCGAGATATTTATTTTTCGCTCTGTCGCTTGATTCAACCCTTTGGAATCGCTCTGTCGCTCTGTTTAAATCGCTCGTCAACAGGCACAATAATTGACGGACATCTGGGGGCTATAACGTTACGCAATGTCATGATATTTGTCCACTACGAGCCACGCAATGTCATGATATTTGTCCACTACGAGCCACCGTAGTTGTTTACAAGCTAAACCTATCAGCGTGCTCCTAATGCGAGCTCTATACTGGTAGTACACAAGCCAGTTGTTCCAAGCCAGTGTGATCCTTGACTCGCTCTCACACGGCAGCCAATCAGCGTTGAACAGCGAGCGACTGATGCCAGCGTAATTTCGCTCGAGTTGGGATATTTCATCTCGGGCGACGAGCGTATTTTCTCCCTATCGCTCTGTCTCTGTTGCTCGGACGCCCAGCAATTTTTCTCCTGGGCGAATATACTCTCAATCGCTCGTTTGCATTGACTTTGTATGTAAACTCGATGCCAGCGAAAAACTTTAATAGGTCGGTTTGAACGCAGCTTTAGTGTGTGAACTCTCTCAAGTTCATATTGATTGTGCCATTGTTATGGCTATACTACATGTACTGTGTAGGTGGTCTCTGTGGGGTAGCTGTTAGTAGTCGTGTCTATTGTCTATAATATGCCATGTCTATGTGTTGAATAGTGAGGGTGGTAACTGCTGGATAACTGCCATGGAGTATAAGCATTTCATTGTATTTATTTACATATGACAAACTGAACTTGAACTTTTGTCCGTTGTATGTAAAATTTTAATAACCGATTTTATCACACGACTAAAAAAGTTTAATTTTGACATGAACATATTTTTTTTAAGATAAAATTGTCTGACTTGATGAGCTTTGATATCAACCCTGACACAATCACTGCCGGCATGAAACAGACTGGTGGATATTATTGAAGTTAAGCTATTGTTGCCCTTATAAATTATTTGAGAAATTGTGAAACATAAAGTGGTGTTTTTTTGTTTGTTTCGAACAATGAACTATGAATATGATTGAATTCAACATCTTGTAATGAAACCCTTTAAATGCAGTACAAAATATCAAAGACTCCTAAGTGATGGTTCTAAGAGAACAGTTGCACATGATGACATTGGCTTATTGTTCTGTGGTATGGGTAATTACTTTTCATATGGAATTTGAAAATTGTACTTCAATAAATACTTGCACCTACATAAGAATGCAATTGATAGTCATTTAGAAAATCCCGGATTGCAAGCGGTTTACAGAATGGAAAGCGCAATTCTCCTGCAGACACAAATTTAAACATGACAGATTCAGCTTTTTTGAAATCTGAAATTTATTACCATAATGTCAGAAAGAGGACATCCCTTTCAACGTTGTTATCTCACTTTGTATATATCAAGTCAAACTGCCAGTATAATGTAATCCAACAGAGGTCAGGTCAGATTATAAAGTTATCATTTCAATGTGTCCAGCAGACTACAGGAGGAGGTTCTTTGTATATGTACTTACTATAGATCTCCTGTCCAGTTACCCAACAATCTGTAGTGTCTCTTTACACGTTTACACTTCAAAAGGTGATGAAAACAGTTCTTCCTCCCATATAGGTCGATGACGGGGACCATCGGTATTTTACACACAGGTGAAAAGGATGACAAAACTGACATCATATCACCGTTTGCAAACCACGCACATAAGAAGCAGAAGAAAACGAAACGCTGCTTCCAGACGTGTAGCAACTTTCCGCTCCGGTCGGAGCACGTCTCAAATGATGCGTGGTGATAATAATAAACTCTTAAAACTGGAGACCGGGACCGACTGCTCAAATTCACAGCGCTGGCTCAGACACGGAGGAGAGAGGAATGTTGAGCAGCTCCGGGGGTTTCTACTCAATGTCCTGAAGGAGAAACTCACAGTCAACAAGATGAGTGTGAAGAGCTGGGTGGCGCTGAACGGCAGCAGACTTCTTATGTGATGTCCTTCTGTCTCGGCGGCCGGTGGATGTTCCTCACCACACACTTCACCATCCACTCGATGCCTTCGTTGACCCCGTCCCTGCATCACAACAGCTTTTTACTGCTCGCACACGTTCTTGCATCATTATGTTAGTTAATAGTTATGACACAACATTCAATATGATTAACAATAAAGACAGCTCCAAAACTATCTTCTGTCGTTGATTTGTCATCTAAGGCAGTGGTTCCCAACCTTTTTGGTCCTATGTACCCATTGAGCTGTTTTGCCATGCCAAATTACCCCCTCACTCATGTGTGTCGATGATTTTCTGAAATTTGTTTTATTAAAATGATATTAAACTTTTAGTAGGCCTATCTAACACATCTGATTATTAAATGAAAATAATTTGAATTACCCCCTTTAATACAATTCTAACTACGTTTTAGCAAGATGGGCCTATGAAATTACTTGGAATGATGTTTTAATCATTTTGTAAATAAATTGTAATCCCCAATCTTTCCAAGTACCCCCTGCAAGCTGCTCAAGTACCCCTAGGGGTACACGTACCCCTGGTTGGGAAACACTGATCTAAGGTACTCGAGCCCACGAGACAATAAGAGACTTACCCTGTCAGGGCAGTACAAGGCTGGACGAGACAATAAGAGACTTACCCTGTCAGGGCAGTACAAGGCTGGACGAGACAATCTCGTTTGCCGATCTTTGGAGCACAGTCACTGAAGGCTGTTTTAATGTCTGGCACTGACATACAGTTCTGAAAGGCACGGACACAAGACATGACTAAAGGGTGGAACAACAAACTCAAAACTACTAAGAGCACAAAGACAAGCCAAACAATTGACTGATAATATTGAAAAAAGTTCTATACTGTACCGCTACATCCTGCTTATTAGCCAGCACCAGGAGTGGGACGCCATCTAAAACCTCGCTGCTGATCATCTTCTCTGGAAGGGACGATAACAAGAGTAAGTTAATATTATGCCCCAATGCCCCATATACTATATATATATATATATATATATATATATATATATATATATATATATATATATATATATATATATATATTTCCCCCCACCTATTTTTCCCCTCTGCTGCCCTGGTCGCTGCTCAACCCTCTGCCGATCTGGGGAGAGCCGTAGACTAGCACCATGCTTCCTCCGAGACATGCGCAGTGGCCAGCTACTTCTTTTCAGTTTTCACCCGACAGCAGGAGCTTCACCGGTAGGACGTAGCACGTGGGAGGATCACGCTATTCCCACCAGTTCCCTTCCGCACTGAACAAGGCGCCCCGACCGACCAGAGGAGGCGCTAGTGCAGCGACCAGGACAAATACCCTAAATCCCGCTTCCCTCCTGCAGACACCAGCCAATCATGCCTGTATGGACGCGCGACCAAGCCGGAGGTAACACGAGGATGCCAACGACACGTGCGCCCCTCGCATTGGTAGGCAGGGTAATGCCCCATGATATTTGAAATTCACCCCAGTATTGATGAAAATATGGGGGGGGGGGATGTTTTTGAAAGTTGTACTGCCCACTAGGGATGGGCATCGAATTTCGAATTTTCGAATAATCGTTGTTATTATCAAGGTCGACTTTTATTATTGAAAGTCGAAATTCGATTTTTTTTTTTTTTTTTGTGAGTGAAATGTTGCATTGTCTCCCCTGATTCTAAGTATAGTCGAATCGCTTGGTTTGAGCAAGTAAAACATTTTTTATAAGCATTTTAAGCAAGGTTTATGGAAAAATGAATGGCGGATGAAATCCCATGAAGAGGGAGAGGGGGTGACTTTGGCACCCCTTTGGCACTCAGACCTGAGCCTACTAAATATTTAATGAACCACTCATGATTGTCAAAACTGTTTTTTATTTTCGAAAATGTCAATGTCATGTAACATGTTCTTTACTTCAGTGGTGCAATGCCTGTTTGAGCTAAAAATCCACAGCAGAAGCTTTTTCTATTAATTAATAAAGCCTTAGACTTAGAATCAGGGGAGACAATGCAACATTTCACTCACAAAAAAAACAAACTTTTTTTTTTTTTACATCCCCCCCCCCCCCCCCCCCCCCGGATTTCGATTAAAAGTCAACTTTGGCCAGCGAATTTCGAATAGTGTTTTTGCTAGAAATGCCCATCCCTACTGCCCACTTGATCACATCATAGTGATCCGATGAACTAAAAATGTCCTCCGATGTTTGAAGGTTTATTGATACAGGTAAACTTCTCGGCTATTAGATCTACAGTACAGCACACTCACACATTGTTTTTATTAGTTGGCTGGACTTGACTGATTATATATATAATGTGCTGTGGTACCATTTTTGGGACCGCCTTATAAACGCGAATGTCTGTCACTGACTGACTGATGAAGTTCTACCATTGGTCGGCCGTGGCACATGACACACCCACATACTAGGTTTTGACCTAGTCTTGTTTTCCGTTATAGGGTTGAACTTGAAATGTTGAAGTTGCTGCATTTCCATTGACTATAATGTAATTATTTTAAATAATTTACTAAATCGAAGCCACACGTCACGACTAAAATCCAAATGTATACGCCATTTTCGTCAAAAGCTGTCAAATGCTGTGAAAATGAAAATTGTGGGAAACAGATAATGATAGTATAGGGTACTATCCTTTGGTGATACTCACCAAAGGCCTCCTTTGATTCTGACAGACGCTCTTCATCAGTTGAATCGATCACATAGATCACTCCGTGGGACTCAGCGTAGTACTAAAGGATAAAAAACAGGATATCAGAGCAGGGTTCTGTGCTTAAAGACTCCGCAACTTTACAGCTACTAATTATGTGCTAATGTACTAATTATGAACTAATAAAAAGTTGATCACAAAAAAACATTACAGTTACTGAGAACACAAATGACACTTTCAGCTCTGTACTGATGTCAATATGAATACTGATTGCAATCCATAATATTTCATAAAAGAAAAGTTCTATTTGAAAGGTGAAGATGTTAAATTGGACAGGTACCATCCGATACACGAAACGTACATGTAAATTGGAAATGGCTTTTCTCCTCCACTATGCTGAAAACATACTGTACTGAACCATCACCCTAGAGCTGCAGCAGACAGTATGTGAGGTCGGTCAAATGTCCCCCCTAGTAAGTATGGATAGCAGTGTTGCACTTTGACTTACTTTGTCCCACAGTGACTGCAGCTCATCCTGACCTCCCAGATCCCAGAACATTAGGCGAGCCTTGCCCACATCGATCGTGCCAACTGTGAAGGAAGGTTAGACAAGTGGTTTACTTTGACTGAGCATGAAAGCACTCGGAGGAGGAACAGCTGTACGAAAAGTTTGTAACAAATTATTATTTCAAATTCAGTGATAAACAGTGCAGTTAATGATCACAAAACAATTTGAAAGATTTGTTTTGGCCACAATGTGTCATCGTTCTTTCAGTTGAAAAACTAGCTGCGATGACAAATGGTACAGTAGGTGGAAGTTTACTTTGACTATATTTATCCAGTAAAAGGATGACAAGAAGAACACTGGACATCAACACTGTTTGGTTTCCCGATCATTCACAGGAGAGGAAATTAACGAATTAACGGATCCTGATTTTAGAAGGTATATGAGGATGAAATCACCAATTTTCTAAGTGTAACGGTGAAGTAAGAATTAGGCTACAGCACCCAGGGGGTTATAAAGTAAATAATATTATTTTTGATAATAATGCTTTACTAATTTTTTTTTAGTAACAAGTCCAACACTGTTTATGAGAGGCATAGTTGAGAATGGATTGGATCAACCCCTTACTGTTCAGGCCGACGGTAGTAGTGATCTTTGATAGACTCATTCCCTTGTAGTTCTTACTGAACTTCGTTTTGGTCTGCTCCAGAAAGGTCTGCAGGAAGAGACAACAGTAGACTTAGCAAAGCAATGATGTGATGAAACTAAAGTCCAACTATGCACATTCGTATGACAATAAATCACAAATCACCATGGCTTTGTGCCTGCTGGTGCCCCATGTGGAGAGAAGAACATACCAAATAAAGATATGTCAGTTGAATGGGTTTGCTTATCGGTTGCCCTTTTCAGGACTCTAAACCGAGAGATATCGGAAGAAATCTATCGGTTTAGAGTCCTGAGATGGGCAAATGAACATAAATGAATGCCCTTTTGGAATCCTTAGGTTCCATTGACGACGGCATACATCCAACACAACAATAAGAGCTCAATTTCAATAAATCTGCAACTTTTAAAACGAGTTCACACTGCTCACTGCCTCCCACCGTGGTGTCTTCTGGTGAAAGGAGATTGTAGAAATGTCAGGCGAACCAAATTGACATTTTAAACATTACTGTATGCATAGTGGCTCATAAAGATTCGTAAAAGGTAAAAGGTAATTTTATAGCACGGAAGTATCTGTTAGGTGGCAGGTTAGTGGACCCACGTGCAGACACTTGACAGGCTGGAGGCAGAAGCAGACCAACAGAGATTATTCAGGGATAAAAAGGATGTGGTAACAGACAAACTGGCAAGCTCTGACAGCATGAAGCTGGCAGAGCTGATTCTTATAATCGTCAACATATGTCAAGTGCGACATCATCAGTGATCATTGGAACCATCCACAGTGACAATATGTGAAGTATGACATCAGTGACCTCATCAATGACATCTCATCAATGATGACATCATCACTGTTGACATCATCACTGTGGCATCGTTGAACGAATCCTCAGTGATCATCTAACACTGTAGCAGTATCTTTGAAAGATTAGAAAACACGACAACACTGACCATGATCTCAGGACGTTACGGATGACAACAGCAGCACCACACCACACAGCCCGACATTCAGCATCAGTAGCGACTCTAACGTTAGGTGGTGGCGATCCAACTCTCTTACCGTTTTTCCTGCATTATCCAGTCCAAGGATCAAAACGCAGTATTCGTCCTTTTGGAACATGTACTTGTATAATCCAGATAGCAAAGTATACATCTTCAAAAGAAATTGTAAACAACCCAAGTAACGATACTTGCTAACTCAGCTAACGTTAGCTAGGTAACGTTAGCTCAGCTGACATGCGAGGCCAAAAAGAGTGAGAGAGACCATTGAAGTCTCATGATTGACCGAGCAGGAGTGAGACGTTTTGAAAACACGAGGGACTATCGATAGCAGATACATAAAAAAAAATTGAATACAACGCAGCTGCTACTTGTTTTTTTAAAGTCGTTGGTCGTTTCTCTCTTGCCTCTCAGCAGGGATGTTACGTGTCTCCACATAAGACTTCTTCTTCTTCTTCTTCTAGTGTTTTATGGCGGTTGGCAAACATCTTCTGTGCATTACCGCCACCTTCTGGATTTTAGAAGTTACAAAAATATTCTCTTCATTGTGAAAATAAGACTTCTTCTTCTTCTTCTTTTAGGTTTTATGGCAGTTGACAAACATAGTGCATTACCGCCATCTACTGGATTTTAGTAATTCCACAATTTTACAGTGAATTAAAAAAAATAAGTGTCCACCAAAAATGCTCCAATTCATAAAATATTGTCCATAACATCACTCACGCAATGGTCTGAGTTTGCGCTAACATAACGTAGAATTGTTCTTCTTTTGATTTCAGACTAGGCACGGGTTGGTGCATTGCTGCCTCGCACTGGTATAACTACTTTACTGCACATTGACCCATATCTTCTGATAGCCTCAACGCGAGACTCTTCAGTTCAGTCACTCTTCAGTCTGTTTCCTTCAGAAGGAAGAATGACTGAAGAGTCTCGCGTTGAGGCTCATCTTCTGATACAGGTCTGTGGTTAATAACCAATTTATAAGGAAGCGAAACTACTTCCCCCTCCCCCAGTCCTAAAATCGTTCACACGGTGCAAAACGTTTAACAGCTTGAACATACCCCTGCTTGTGACGCTGCCAGCCGCACTGATTTGTGGGAAGTGAAGTGCGAAAAAGCACTTCCGAAATGAGTCTGGGTGACAGAATGGACATTTGGAGCACTTTGGGTGGACATCGTTTTGTTTTTCACACTGTAAAGAGAATATTGTGTAACTGCTAAAATTCAGAAGGTGGCGGTAATGCACAAAATGCTGTTTGTCAACCGCCATTAAACATCAGAAGAAGAAGAAGAAGAAACAGCACTTCCGGATCACGTCCAGGACGCAGGATGATCCATTTTCACCGGATTATCAAATGCTACAACTTAAAAAAAATAGACAAATTAGCTGTCGTTTGGAACTATTTATCAACATATAAGATATCAAAGCATTTATCGAAATAGGTTAATTGAACCATAATCGCCACAGCCACACCAGTATAACAAATAATTACTTGATCTCCACCCCTCGTTATGGATCGACCCACAGAGACCGACCAATCCGAATGAAGCGCATACTATTTGAACAGAACAGAAGAAGTCAGCCTTTCGTTCAAATGTGTTTCGTCTATGGTTTCGTCGTGTGTGGTACAACGAATTTGTTTTTTTTATACAGTACTGTATAGTTACACGCGTTAACAGCAATGGCAGAAGAATCTGCAGTTAAAGTTTGTGTCCGAGTGCGTCCTCTTATCAGGCGGTGAGTAGAGTTGAGCAACATGGGGCTTCTTGGGCTAACGTTCCGCGCTAGCCGCTAACTTTACGTAGCTGTTAGCTTTTGCTTCTAGTTCTATCGTGGCGGACTTCTTCGCTATGTACAAACAAATAAATAGCTTGAACGTTAAATTGTGGTCACAAGTCACTCATTGTCACAGAGCAACGTTAAACAAAAAAGTAACGCTAGCGTCATTTGCTTTCTTGTGAGTAGCTATGTAATGGTCTCTTTGCAGGGAGCAAACCGCCTCCACCACAGAGAATGCTGAGCCTGTCCAGCTACACTGGAAAGCCGAAAGGACATCCATTCAGCAGATTGACGAAGGGACTCAGACCAAGAGCTTTGTGTTTGGTATGCATGCAATGTTAATGTTTTGCAACAATTTGAAAACTGCATGTTACAGACTTGGCCTGCTAGCCGGCGGGCGCTTCTCGCTCATACTGAGCATTTTTAGCCCCGAAACGAGACTCTGTTCTGTTAGCTTAGCTACCGCTCGCTGCCAGAAAAGAGTCCCGTGTACATAGACTAGCATGCGACTTTCGCTCCCAAGCTGTCAGCAATGCGCACGTATTTTACAAGTGCCACAGAAACATTTCAAAGCCACCTACTTAAGAACAAGGGTTCATAGCTTCTCGGCGGCGGGGTTAGAAAGCTCGACGCTGCTCATAAATGCCTATTTTCATCCAAAGTCTGTGCTGGTGATATTTTTTTTTACCGAGCTTTCGACCAGAGTGGCGCTGTGACGGCTGGGCTCTAAACCGGAAAAAATAATATCACCAGCACAGACTTTGGATGAACCCAGCGAGCACAAAACGTTTTTTCAACGTTGATTTTTAGTTGAAATCTGGGTGATATTGGGTTTGAACGTCTAAGACCTAATTTCACCCTCTTTTCAACCGGCTAAAATGCGGTTACAACGTCAACGTGTAAAAAAACACAATTTGGTGCATCATATTGTTAAAACATTTGTTGTAGCTTGGAATAGAGGCAATATTGATAGTGTGTGAATTGGCATTTGTCCATTTTATTGTGTAACTGAGAGTTGAAATCTGGTCTATACGAAAACTACATTTCAACGCATTTTAGGTCACATGAAATATCATAAATATGGGACTATATAGGCTATGTGGTGCCAGCAAAAAGCTTCCAGGACACAACTATGGTTAATAGTTTAGCGCAATACTATAAAATAATGAATTCAGTTCCTGCAGCAACGCGCATGCGCAAGTACTTGCTAGCTATACTAACCGTGACTGACTAGACTAGACCAAAGCAAGTCTGCACCGGTCTGCACCAAGTGCGGAACGAGGTGCTCTGGGCACGCTATGTTATTGTATACGAGGCTCTGTGTACCTCCTCAGTCTCTGGTGTTAAATTAAGTTAACCTCTGAAGCCATAGGCTACAGCCTATAGACAACACACACACACAACATAATTTTAGTCTGTTACATTAATATAATAGTCTCGTACACATCACATAAAATAACTTGTCCTCCGATCGTCGACAATCATGTAGTCTACAAGTTGTGTGCGAGATAGAGTATATATGTGCCCAGCTCTCCACAGAGTATAAGAAAATGTATAGCTCAGCGCGTACAGCGGACTGGCTTGAATGTGGGAAAGCGGGTCCCGTGTGCGCTGCTAAATCTTTAATTTAAGATCCTGGTGAAATATGGTCTAAATCTGAACGTTCAATAAACGTCTGCAAATAGTGGGTGAAAAAACTTTCACTTTCAAACCTTCCTTGCACGTTTTTTCAACGTTGACCCTAAACGTTTTTTAAACGTCTTTTCAACCGAAAAATGCTCGCTGGGAAAATAGGCATTTATGAGCAGCGTCGAGCTTTCTAACCCCGCCGCCGAGAAGCTATGAACCCTTGCTTGTTCCCAGGCTTTGAAATGTTTCTGGCAGCGAGCGATAGCGGACTAACTGAGCATTAGCCATGCTGAGAATGCTCGGTATGAGCGAGAAGCAACCGGCTAGCAGGGTAAGTTACAGACTATTATTTGCAGATTGCTTGAGGTTGCTTTTGTGTCATCTCGGAGTATGCATTTTTCCTGAAGTCTTGACAGATTTTCCAATGAAAATGTGAATTGCAGCAGATTAGTTGATTGATTCGATATTTTACACTGTAATTTGCATACTGAGTCTAGTTCAGCATCACCACTAGCCCCGTTTGGTACTTCTTTTTTTTTTTTTTTTTTTTTTCTTTTTCTAAAAGGGGCTTAAGATAGACTCATGATTCATTTGCTATAAGAAGGTAAGCATCTACCAAATGCAATTTGTAATAGTAATTTCACGTGTGTTTTTCTTTTTTAAACAGACCGAGTGTTTGCAGCTGAGGAAACGACTAATCAGCTGTACCAGGACATTGCAAAGCCTTTGGTTGTTTCTGCTGTCGCGGGATACAATGGTACTTGTTTAACTTTAATATAGTGAAAGTTGCCCTCTAGTGCAGCATCCCTCCTCCTTTTCACCGCCCTATTGATGAAGCGTGTGTCAGCATATCCTTTCTTTTTGTACATCAATTATTTAACTGTTCCATGTTTGATCCTTAGGAACCATATTTGCTTATGGGCAAACTGCATCTGGAAAGACTTTCACCATGTTGGGTAGCAAGCCTAATCCAGGAGTGATACCTCTGGCCATGGAAGAGGTCTTCCAGGCAATAACAAAAGTGAGGGTACCATCATCACATATTTGAAATCGGCTGACATTTTTGTACAATCCATGCTAATTGTGACCAATGGCTCTTCTTTTGTCTTTTAGTATCCAAAGAAGGAGTTCCTTCTCCGGGTGTCTTACATGGAAATCTACAACGAAACCGTTGTTGATCTGCTTGTTGACAGCTCGAAGAGAAAGCCTCTGGAAGTCCGAGAGGCTGATGTAAGTGATCAAGTTTACAGCAAAAGCGATTAAGACAAGAACCTAACTAAACCATAAAAGGGACATTACAGGCAATAAGGAATCATTACATGAATGCTGAATTTCTACAAAAGTTTTCAGAGCCGATTTAAAAGAAATATAAAAAAAAACTGGTACTTAGAGTATTTACCAGTGGTAATTACCTGATATGATTATTCCTAGTTGCAAAAGCCCAAGATGTATTGGCTAATCTTACATGATGTAATGCCATGGTATGTAAATTGTGCATTGACAATTGCTCCTGTGTGCAGAAAAACATTTATGTGGCTGACCTAACTGAGGAACTGGTTACTAGTGCTGCGCAAGCCCTGGCCTGGCTTCGGAAAGGAGAAAGTAAGATCTGAGGTTACCATTATATCAAGAAGAATCATTACCGGTACACACATTTACTGCAGACTGAGTCTTAACGGCCACATGTTGTTTCCCCCCCGATCATTTCTACTGCACCACCTGGCTGCCTCCCTAGAAAATCGGCATTACGGAACGACAAAAATGAATGAACGGAGCAGTCGCTCGCACACAATTTTCCGAATGGTAAGCAAAGCGCAACATGACACGATGGATTTTTTTGAAAGTCTGCACTCCGTTTCATAATTTTGTTCCCCTCAGATCTTGGAGAGCCGTTTTAAGAGTGATCCTGATGGGGCCATTATTGATGCAGATGGGGCCATTATTGTGTCCCATTTGGTAAGTCTTTCTGTTGTGTCTTTCTCGTGTCTGCTTGCTTTTCTTTCTTTCTTGTGTGCGCATTTATATATATTTATGACTATTATTTGCTTGCCTCACCGATCATTTTCCTATCCGTTTTCCACTAGAATTTAGTTGATCTGGCTGGTTCAGAGAGAGCCAGTCAAACGGGAGCAGAAGGTAAGCTATTTTAGTTGGCACGATTGTTAGAAGCAGCATAAAATGCTTGGGTATGATCTCGCTTGTGAAGTAACTGAATTACACTGTACGTCCAAGTAATCTACCCGTTTTTAATATCACAGGTGCACGTTTGAAGGAAGGTTGCAATATCAATCGTAGCCTGTTCACACTCGCCCAAGTGATCAAGAAGCTGTCTGATGAGAGCAGTCAAGTAGTGAGGTGGGTGAAGAACTGGCACATCTTAATGTTATTGATTGACTCACCCACTCCACGGCGTGCTGGTCAAACACAGGAGCACGTTCAGTGAGAGGCTGATGCCACCCAGAGGCACAGGAAATCATTCTTGCCTGTGGCCATTGGACGCTTTCACGCCTCACTAAGAAGAGCACCTCGGAGACACTCAGTCTCTCTGAGACCGAGTCAGCCGATAGGATAGCTGAGCCTTAGTTACGTCACACGTAATGTGCAAGTTGATTTAATTTAATTCCAGTGTGCAATAACTGCAATTTGACATGTACTGTACATTCTACTTTATTTTATTGCATTTTATTGTATTGACTGGTTTACGTTTAGGGAGATACTGTGTTATGCCATGTTGTGTTATGTGGATATTTCATGCCCGAGTGCGAGTAACTGTAACTTGTCCCAATTTCCCCCCCCGGGGATCATTAAAGTCTTTCTGATTCCGACTGAATTTAAAAAGGCACAAATGCATTGTTTCTTACTATATAGATATATTCCAGACACGGGTTCAGTGTGGTTGGACTTTCTAAGAACAAGAGAATATTTAAACTTTTGCAATGACTGTAAATTCAAGCCATTGAAATCTGAAAGTGAAATTTTCTTTATTCAGGGGTTTCACAAACTACAGAGATAGTAAGCTAACCCGCATCCTGCAGAACTCGTTGGGTGGGAATGCCAAAACTGTAATCATCTGCACCATCACTCCTGCGGTGTTGGAGGAAACGCTCAGCACTCTTCAGGTTGGTGGCTTCTCTAGTCTAGATTTCTGTCCTCGACCCTTTATTTTAACTCACTATTGACATTTGATTCTTGATTGCTTATACTAATAAAAAAAAAATTATTGGTTGTTTTCTGGCCCCATGTTTGAGACTTGTTGATGAACACTGGAGTAGGGTAGGTAACTCCCAAAATCCAAGTCAATCTCCCCAGAAAGTACAGTTATAATAAACTTCTAAAGTGGCATTTGAACCACTGGACAGAGCATGAAACGGCGACCAAAATAAAAAAAATCTGCTGATGTTTGACTGAATGTATTCTCTTAAAAAATGTTTGTTATTTTTAATCTGTCAGTTTGCCAGCAATGCGAAGAAAATGAAAAATGACCCTCATGTCACCGAGGTGTCCGATGACGGGGCTCTGCTCAAAAGGTATCGCAATGAAATCGAGGACCTCAAACGACGGCTTAGCGAGGCAAGTTTAAAATGCTTATCTCATTATTTTCTCAGTCATGCTTTCCCCCCACTCCTTTCTCTGCAATAATTTTAGCCCCATTACAGCGTCGTTTCCTACCCACAGTACCCAGTAACCTCTGGATTCTCCACATCCCACTGTAGGTTTCCTCCGTCACACAGACCAATGCGACGGAGAAGGAGGTCCTTTCCCAGATCCTACAAGAGAAGGACATGCTCCAGAAAGAACAAGAGGACAGGATCAGGAACCTCAAAGAACTTCTTGTCAGCAGCTCAAACCTGGCTCCTGCCCCAAGAGTAACTACAGCTCAAAATGTGATTTCAAATATAAGCAGTGCCTTTGTCCTCTTTCCTCATTATGCCACTTTGTTCCGTCTTCTGTGAAGGTGCCAAAACGAAGGGTTACGTGGGGAGGAGGAAAGCTGCTTCGGCTTGCCCACTCTGATCAAGGCCCGTCGGATGTCCGTTTTGTCACCGGGAAGAGGAAAGCTGAGCGGTCTATTTTAATGGAGCTGGCCGAAGGTAAGAACGAGCTCATATGAATATTTAGTTCTACAGTACACACATAATCCTATATGACACAATGGCCATTTCATTCACACATGATGCACTTCATTCTCGTTTTGTTCATTGGCTACTTTCTGTATTTTGTCAGATGACGACGAGGAGTTTGATTCCAATTGGTCAATTCCAGATACGCCTTCATATGACATTGATCTGAACTCAGACAGGTGAACATTTTCATAGTAAATTTATATCAGCTGTGGTTAATACACTGTCAGACCTGGTCTTTGAGTGTTTGTAGAAAAGAGGCTATAGTCGTTGAACACAATTGTAATCTGTATCTTTTTTTTTTTTTATCTTTTTTTTAAGTAGCAGATTATTTCCATCTCCAAACAGGATGGACGAGCTTTTAGAGAAAGTGTCCAAACTCGAGCTGCAGCTAGACATTGAGACTCGGTTGAAAGGCGAAGCCATGTCACAGGCGGAAGCTTTAGCTGGGAGAGTGGCAGAGCTGGACCTCCAACTGGACGCAGAGGCCCAGCAGAAACGGGAAGCCCTGCAGAAAGTGGTGACGACTGAACCCAGAGTGCTGGAGCTCGAGCGCCGACTCCAGACAGAAGCTCAGCACAAATCCGAGGCTGTTGCAATGTTGGAGTTGAGAGTTGCAGACATGGAACACCGAGAAGAACGGACCCACAGCGGCGAAGCTGACAAACAGGTTTGCCTTTTAGAATACAAAGCCTCTGTTCTAGAAGTGAGTAGAAATCATAGATTATAATCCAAAACTTTCATACCTGGCTGGATTTCTCCCCCCCCTTATGTACCTTGTTTTCCAGATGATGGAATTTAAAGAGGCCATCCAGCTGTGTGAGAGCATGGAATCAGAGAAGGTAATGCACTCTTTAAATAGTGGTATATTGTATGAAATGAATTGCCCACAGTTTTCAGTCCATTGTTATAATCTTTGCCTTGTGGACCATTTACCTTCTCTCATTTACCCCAGCATGGTTGTACTTGGATTTTTCAGTCAGCATTTTCACACAGATCAAATTGTTTGTATATAGAAAACGGCGGTTGCTGAGCAACGGCGTTTGAAGCAGCAGCTGGACAAGTTCATTGAGCAGACTGAACGCCTTCAGAAGGAGAATGCTGCACTGTCTCGGGAACTGAAAGAAAGGGAAGAGGATGATGAGTTTAAATGTCTCGAAGAGGAGTGCAACACAAACGTAATATATTTTTTATTTGTTTCATGGTACTAGTGGCAACACAACCTAGGACGATATTTATATTGAGATTTATTGTATAATGTTACTGATTGCAATTTTCAAAGTAGTTTCCTAACAATTGTGTTTTTTTTTTCTGTATGGTTTTGTGCTCATTGCATTTGTGATCTCACAGGAGGATTTGGAAAATGAAATTTCCAACCTGAAGGTGGTGGTTGAATCGTCAGAACTCAAACGCAGAGAGCTTGAGGTAAGACGGTCACCGCACGCTATTAGACGGCTGCAAAATCTGTTAAATTATTAACTTTCATAAATAGTTTTGTATGTAAAAGAACAAATGTTTGCCAGATTCAATGTCACACAGATTTTGTGAGGCGTTGAAGACATGTTGTCATATCATTCTGCATACTGCAGTATTTGTTGTGTGGAATAATATTGTAAGTTGTAGAACGATATGGCCTAGTTGACAGTCATATTGCCACGTAATCTTCATCAAGAAATGTAGGTCTTGAAAACAAAATAATTTTGAAACAGAAAATGTGTAGCAACCCTGTGAATATGAGGGAGAATTTTCATTTGAGTTTTGTAAAAGCCCTCCTTATTATTTTTGAAGGCCAAACTGGGAACCATGTCAGAGGAGCTGAAGAAGAAATCTGATTGGGCAGAGGAGCTTCAGAGCATGGTATGTTTGTTTTCTAATGCCCAACTCATTACTGGTAGGATATCTCATCACCACTTCTCTGAAACCAGTTTACAAAGTGCCTTGTATAAAAAAGAGAAGAAACTGATTTTGGATTTTGAAAAGACAAACTATGACAGACAAGCCAGACTAAAAGCGTAGAAAAAAATGATGGAAAAGAAGATCCAGATTTAGCTCGGTAGCGTTCCACAATCGGAAGGAACTCCGGTCATGAAAACCAGGTCTTGCTTCTGAGACTCGTGCCTAAGCTGTCATGTTGACTTGTTCCAGAGCGGAAAGGACTTGGTGCAGCAGGTGACACAGCTTCGCCGCTCCCTGGATGACGCAGAGGGAGTCAGTCGAGACACAAAGAAGGACTGGGCTGTCCTGCGCAGCGAGAACATTGGCCTCAAGGAGAGGGATGTAAGTGGGATACACACACTGCTGCATCAGTTCAACGCAAACTGAATGTAGTTATGACATTAAAAACATACGTGTAAATCTTTTACTTTGGCTGATTATTCTTCCAGCAACTTTGGCAGGTGCTTGGAGGTCCTTTTTTTGTAGTCTAAAAATCTAGTTGGCGAGTAAAATCGTGACTGTAGCCATGCCATACTGTTTGTATGCACATAGTGTTTAATGTGAGAAGAGGTCATATCCAATAGGCACTACATCTATTTTTGAAAATCTGATCATAATTGAAAGATCACCCATCTTCTCCATTTTTCAAAGACTTTTGTTACAAGGCACAATTTTGTTATCATTCTATGCTATATCGATCATTTTGTATCATGGGGGTGTGACGTGACACACCCCAATTGCTACACTGTAAGTTGTCAATATGCCCGTTTGCCTATTCTAGTGTCATCAAGCCAAATTACTTTTGGTTGTGCCTTTTTGAGTTAAAGGAACACTCCGCCCATTTTCAACCAGCTTTGTATCATTAGAACATCAGTAGTATATCAGTAAACTGTTTTGAAGTCTGTCATTTAATTTGACAGTTATTGAGCGTTAAAGTGTGGACCAGTGACATCACTGGTCCACACTAACTCAAATTAATAACTCATTAACTCAAATCAACTCTCAATCACTGTCAAACTAGATGAATGATGAATAGTTTGACAGTGATTGAGAGTTGATTTGAGTTAATGAGTTATTCATTTGAGTTAGTGTGGACCAGTGATGTCACTGGTCCACACTTTAACACTCAATAACTGTCAAATTAAATGACAGACTTCAAAACCGTTTACAGTTTTCTGATATACTACTGATGTTCTAATGATACAAAGCTGGTTGAAAATGGGCAGAGTGTTCCTTTAAGTGATTCTAATTCAAATTGCCTCACCCTCTGGTTGATGTCATGGTCTCTTTCCAGGTCATCCTGACTACCAGCTTTGACCAAATGGAAGCCCAGGTGAACGGTCTGCGCTCTCAACTTGAGGCAGAAAAATTGCGTTTTAGAAAGATGCAGACGGACCTCCAGAAAGAGCTCAATGTTGTGTTCGAAGAGAATACCAAGCTCACCACTCTCCTGGATGGCAAAGTCCCCAAAAGTAGGTCTAAAGTCGGGTGGTGTGGTTACCATAACCATTTTAACGTTTTTCTCTTTCTTTCATCTAATCCAGGGGTGCCCAAACTTTTTTGACCCAAGATCTACTTTTCAAGTAGCCCCGAGTTAAAGTTCCCGAGATCTACGAGTCCGGTTTCAACATCGCAAACGCACACACATCGATGCATCTTAAATCGATGCCTCACTTTTTCCCCCAATACATGATTTATTTTTTCTCACTTTACAATACAATTGCATTGTATTATGATCCATAATTAAAATAAACAACTGCGTGTACTTCCATTATATTTTATTTTATAAAAAAAAAAAAAAAAAAAAAAATCTTCTCCTCAATGCCATGCGATCTACCACACTACCTTCGCGATCGACCGGTCGATCGCGATCAATGTATTGGGCACCCCTGATCTAATCAGTTTCATGTTTTGACACCCTTTAGGCTAAATATATTTATTGTAATTGGCTTTATATGAGAAAGTGTCGACAAAAAACAAGGAATTGTCAGTCATTTAAAAAAAACTGTTCTGCACATCAGTGTCAAGTGTAATTGGGGGTAGCAGGTTGACATGTGGCATAGTCCATCTGAAGAAGGCAAGGTACAAGGACATTTTTATGTGGACTTAAGTCGCTAAATTCTGATGTTCTAAGACGGTGTTGACTGTTGTCAGATCTCATAGACAGCGTGGAGCTGGAGAGAACGGTGGCTAACCTCAGCAAGGAGCTGGCTGCATCTCGCGACGCAGAGGGAGCTCTCCAAGGCCAGCTGGAAGAGCTGTCCTCGCTTCAAGAAAAGATGAACTGCTCCTTGAAGCAGGTAAAAGCTCCAGCCAACACGGCATTACCAGACTTCCAGATCAAAAGTATTTATTTGAGAAATGTTGACCCTGTCAGATTCGGTAGATAATTTAATTCGGTGAAATGGCTAGATGTCATCCATTCGAAGTAGCAGGAAAATTGCAACACTTGACAAGGATCCACTGTTATCCTCCTGTTACCGCTGTTATTGTGTATATCATGATGGTGTAAACTGCTGTGGAGCAAGAACGGAGTAAAATGCATCTTTTACCACATTGATGTTATTTTTTCTTCTGCTTTCCCAGGTGTGTGAGTTGACAGAGGAGCTGTCCGCTGTACAAACCCAGAGGGACGGCCTGCTCTCTGCCCACTCTCACAGCGAGGAGGAAGCTCAGCGGCTTAGAGACGCTCTCCAGACCGCCCAGGCGGAAGTTCAACTGCTCAAAGACTGCCTCCAGATCAACCAGGATGAGATGCTCGGAGTCCAAGGAGAACTGAGCGCTGCAGAGCTTAAGGAGAAGGCCCTAAGCCAGAAGTGTGCCGCTGTCACTGAGCAGCTGCATACGCTCCAGTCAGACCTAGAGCGCTCCAGCACCGAGAAGAGCCAGATCCTAGCTACCATGGAAGACGAAGCATTGAGGGTAAGCTACATCTCCTGTGAATATGGATGCTTTTTGATCATCTTTCAAAATGTCTCTCTGGATTGGTAATCTTATTAATGTTATGTATTCACCAGCCATGTTGAGACCAGTTGATAAGAAAGGTGTAATTTTTTTTAAACTGGCTGTACTGTTGAAGGAATATCGTATCAGTTACTACTGATTATTTTGTTTTCATTTTAGCTTGATGAGAGTGACCGGCAACGAGCATCGCTTGAAGAAAAATTGAATGAGACGCAGCAGCTCTTGAAGGATTTGCAGGAGAAGTTTGATGACAGCGAACGTTCCAGAATCACGGAAGAGGAGATTGGCAATGAACTTCAAGAACAAGTACGACACGGATGCTACTTCTTTCATTATATTTTATTTATATTTTGGTAGCCTGGTAAACCAGCCGGTCATGTGAACTCGCATTTTATTTCGTTCTACCAGACCGTCTGGCCTCAGGCTTTTACCCAGTGTTTGCAGTGGGTGGAAGTTAGGCAGTTGTACTTGCCTTGACAGACAACTCCTTCAGCTAATCAGCGTTGGATCCAGTCAAATCCACACGGGAGAACAGCAAAACACATATTTCATCGAGAAACTCCATTGTTGCATACTGTACTCCTGTACTTGCATAATTGTTATTGAGTCTATTTCTGCATTAACGGCACTTGATGGCTGTTTAAACTCGACAATCGTTGACGTTACTGCTCGTGGCGGACACTAGGCATGACTGAGGCAGCCATTACTGTTTTGCCAGTGGCGTTCCCGATTGGCCGCTTACGATGTCACCTATGAGGCGGGTCGCCGATTGGCTAGAGCGCTTTGCAATTTCTGCAAGCACCCTCCCAGGGCTTGAGGCCAGACGGTCTGGTAGAATGAAATTAAATGTGAGTTCATGTGACCGGCTGCCGGCTGGTTTACCAGGCTAACGGTTTTGAGTAATTCTCAGTCATTTGTCATAGATGGAAATGAGACTCTTCTAAATTGGTTCTCTCCTTTCCAGCTCAACCAGCTGACTGACGAGCTTGAGATAGTGCGAGCCGAGAAAGCCGTTGTCCTGGTTGAGAAGTCGCCCGTTGCTCAGAGTTCTGCAGAAGAGATGGCAGAGCTGCTCTCTAAAGTGACTATTCTCACTGATGAGAGAGAGCAGCTCAAGATGGACCTGCAGAAAAATAAGGAGATGGTGAGTTATCAAGTGACTGTAGAGATCGAAAATCGAAAACTATAGAAAATTTCATATCATTATTATAGTGACCAAAATTATCACGATATTGTTAAAATATGCTGAAGAAAAGTTCAAAAAGTACTGATATCCTCACGGAATGCATTTCACCAAGTTTTATATTGAAAACTTGGACCCAAAAAAGACAGATGCACTCACTGAAATCATTTCATCCGAGCTGCATGTCTGCGTCTGGGAGACTTGTTTCTAACGTTGGTTCACTTGGTTGATGATGGACAGTATTGACTGTTTTTCAAAGTGCTGTAATACGATTTTAATGATGCTGAAAATTTGAAACGTACGGTTATCGTTAGGAATTTGATTACGGTTTATCATTAGCGTTTCATCCCTAAAATGACTATAGCTAATCAAAGTGGCTGTCACTTGAATTTCAAGCATAGCCCATTGACATGGTCGAGATTGGAGATTCTCTCTTTAAATGCTGGTTAAATTATTCTTTTTGCAACTCTGTCATAAATATTTCCAGAATTACAATTGCTCCGTTTTCATAAAATCTTCGAATGATAAGCTGCTTACCATTTTTCTCAAAGGGCCTTTGTTGCATGCCATCTCTTCTCTTGCTCTCATTTATCCTGTGACACCGATTTTAAGATTATCCAATTAAGAAGTAATGCCAAAAAAACGTAATCTCAAAAAGTAACATTTGTCATCAGTGTACACACGTTTAAATGGGTTTTACTTTCCAGCTAAACCAGCTGACTGAGGAGCTTGAGAGTGCGCGAGCGGAGAAAGATGCTGTCCTGTCTGAGAACTCTGCTGGTGTTCAGAGTTCTGCACAGGAGATGCAAGAGCTGTTCTCTAAAGTGACTTCCCTCACTGAGGAGAGAGACCAGCTCAAGACGGACCTGCAGGAGAATGTAGAGATGGTGAGTGACTGCATAGATTATCCAAATGAGAAAATGCTTTTGACAAGTTTTGTTCATTTCCCTCAAATGTTTGGAGCCTTTGCTGTTAACACTTGTTTTGGCCAGTCTCTCAATATGGATAGATTTGAATTTCAACTTCAAGCACAGCCCTTTTAATATACCGTAAATTCCGGACTATAAGACGCACCGGTGTATAAGCCGCGGGACCAAAATTGACTATTTTTTTCTTCTATAAGCCGCACCGGACTATAAGCCGCGGGTGTTTTGATGTTTAATTACCATGTGAAAGGGTTCGTGCACAGAGAGGAATGTCGGGAAAGAGATCGCTGTTTGGGGAAGCTCCCATTTATTAACATTTCAACAAAACAAAACAAAAGTCAGGTCACTAATCCCCAGACAAAATCACACAACAATAGGCTACCGTATATGTGCAGCAAACCTGTAACCAGAGAAGTCAAGTCACTAATCCTCGTCTTCCTCTTCTTCCTGCGTACTGAAACCACCAAAGTCCTCATCTTCAGTGTCGGAAACGAACAGGTTCAGGGTGGCTTCGTCAACCACTCTCCTCTCTCCTTCATTGTCACTCAAAACCAACGAACTCCTCTTCATCAGTGTCGGCATCGAACAGCCTCTGAAGCCTCTGACGGCCCTCAGCGCCAGCTGTGGCGGCGTCATCCTTTTCATCCCGCAGCAGTCCAGCGTTTTGGAATCCGTTGGTGATTGTGGATGTTTTCACACTCCTATAATATTCCGTGATCTTCCTTTGTGTGAATTCGCCGAAGTTTGTGATTTTCTCCTGGTAGTCGGGAGGGAGTTGTTCAGTAGTTCTCCCCCGGACGGACAGTCCCTTTCGTCTCATGAATCGGTAGCACCAAGATGGCCCACCTCTGAAATGTTCAATTTTCATCTCGGTGGCGATTGTTTTGGCCTTCAGTCGGATCTGCACCGTGGAAACGTCTCGGCCGTCTCCTCTCTGGGTCAACACCCAGTCCTCAAGGGAATCTTCAAGTTCCGGCCATCTGCTTTTGTGGCCTCTGAAGGACTTTTTTGTCTTATTACACTGAGACAGTTCCTGCTGCTGCTGCTTCCAACGTCTCACCATTGACTCATCGATGCCCAGGATACGCGCTGCTGCTCTGTTTGTTTCTTTTAGTGCGAGTTCGACTGCTTTCAGCTTGAAAGCTGCGTCGTGTGACTTTCTGCGTACCTTCCCCATGGTAAGTGAGAGAGAGACTGCTTGTCTTGTTGTGATTCCGGGCTGATGAACTTTGCTTACCGTAATTACCATATGTAAGGGTTCACGCACAGAGGGGATTGTTGGCTGTTTGAGGAAGCTCCCATTTACCGTATTACCGTAACATTTCAACAAAACAACATAACACAACACCTTTGTTTATTTCGACAGTGCACACAGTGTCCGCGGTGTGGTGAAAAGAGGGCAAGAGAGGAAATTAAAACAGAAGTGGATTTATAGTTAGAAAGAGTGCTAAAAAAGAGAGATTTTTTTTTTTTTTTTTTTTTTTTTCTGAAAAAATCCATAGATAAGACGCACCGTTATATAAGCCGCAGGGGCCAAAAAACGGGAAAAAAGCCGCGGCTTATAGTCCGGAATTTACGGTACGTGAGTTTTTTTTTTTTTTTTACAGATGATTGATATTCAAGCGGACCTCAGGACTGCCCTGGAGGACAATCGTGAGCAGGAGAAGATCAAAGACCTGAAGATGGCACAGATGTCCACACAGAACAGTCTTGCCAATGAGAAGTGTACACTCCAGCTACAGGAGCTCCAGAATAAGGTAAGACCTTGTGCTGCATCAGGAAACCTGGTTTCTTTGTGCAGAATGCACTCTTTATCTTATCTGGAACCCTGCAATGAAATGGAAAAATATTTCTTTGATAATAAACAAAATTGAACACAAACTTGAAATTGTTTGTGATTTGAAAGATTACATTTGCTTTACTTTAGCATCCCATAGTGTAGGTATCTACATAGGTACTCTCCAAAAATACCATAAGGGATGGATACATATCATTTCTGAGTAAATGAATGCTAATTTGCAATTTCCACAATTTGAAAGATGGGTGTCCTAACTGAGGAGCTGGACACGGTACGATCAGAGAGAGACAGTCTGCTGTCTCGGACAATGACCAACCCTCAGTCTCCTACAGAGGATATGGAGAAGCTGCTCTCTAAAGTGACTTCTCTCACTGAGGAGAGAGACCAGCTCCAGGAGCTACTGGAAGGCCTGAGACAGGAGAAGAACCAGCTCAAAGCAGACCTGGAAGAGAGGATGGAAATGGTCTGTTAATTTGTACTCTAAAATGTGATCAAGAATTTACAAATTCAAAAGCCAGTGTCGGGAGGAAGACAAACGAGTTGTTTTTTTCCTTCACAGATGGTTGCACAATCCCACACTGGGCTGAACCAGCACCAGATGCTAAACTCAGAACTGCAGGCAGATGGCGAACACGCCTCCCAGCTTCAACAGCAAGTAAGGGGGAGTGTCCTATCCACGTTCTCATGCGTTTTGGGACATTTTAAAATGTCTGTAGAATTCTGTAATGTGGCCGTTTACCCCCTTTTTTAGATTGAGCAACTACACGCCGCTCTACAAACCGTCACTGAGCAGAAGAGCCAGTTGGAGAGCGATCTGCAGCGTAACCTGGAGATGGTGAGCAAGTGTTTTTGGTGAATCTGAAGTTTTAGGATTTCAATGATGCTGCCTGCCACTGCCAGTGGTGTGAAAGAACATTTTTGCAATCTTCCTTTTTGTTCTAAGATGTGGAAATGGAAGGATAGAATATACAGACTAGGGATGTTCATCAATTATCGAAAATCGATAATTGATCGTTAAGGAATTGAATCGATCATGTGGAATTTTGATCGATTATTGTTTATTTTTATTTTATTTTTTTGTGGACTAGGTTTGGGTGGAATTCGTTCCTCCTCGCCCCACTCCATTGCACAGCCGACTAACATGAAGTGGAGCTTCATATAGTCTCTAGTTTTCTGGCTGGGCACGGGCCTTTGTGCCAACAAAACTTGTTTTAAACATGGGGAATTCACACCGGCATGCGCCAGGGACACAAACAAACACACCCAGCGGTCTGCGGACCTCAGTGAGGCTCAGGCCTGTTGATTTGAAATGCGTTTTCCGCGATTGTCCCATCCTGGCTCGTCCTCTCCATGGTCAGGCCATGAGCGGTGGGCAGGTGCAGTATATATACAGCACAACTATAAAGAAAGTGCATATTAAAGCAAGTGATCTTCTTATGTTTAGGTTGTGGAGACCCAAAACCTTGTACCTTCTCTTCAAGAGCAGCTCCAAGAGCAGAATCAAATCAACTCTGATCTGGAAAGACTAAGCCAGGAGAAGCAAGCTCAATTTGAACAACAGGTTTGTTGCTACTTGCAGCATCTTTATGAAATGTTTAGAAAAAGATTTAATCAAGCAAAATCTTCATTGTTGTAGCAATGTTGACCAGCTCCACTGGAATATCTTGAGGTTTTGTTAATTAATTAGACTATGATGGAGTGCGAGATAATTTTGCGCACTCATTTCTAGCGCCTTTTCTGGCTCATGCTTCGGCTGTTTCTGCAGGTTGACAATGAACTGGGGAGGAAAACTTAACTTGACTAAAATGGAAAATGCTTTAAGTATTCCTTAAGTGTATGCGTGATCGATTTAATGTTGTACGGTGTTGCAGATCCAGCAGCTTGAGAAGCAACTCAAACAAACTGAAGAGGAGTTGAGCCAGCTGAAGATTGATCTTCCGCAGAATGTGGAGATGGTAAGACATTTTTTTATTTTTTATCGCAACACTCAAATGAGCAAAAGCAGATGTCCACACAGAACAGTCTTGCCAATGAGAAGTGTGTACACTCCAGCTACAGGAGCTCCAGAATAAGGTAAGACCTTGTGCTGCATCAGGAAACCTGGTTTCTTTGTGCAGAATGCACTCTTTATCTTATCTGGAACCCTGCAATGAAATAGAAAAATATTTCTTTGATAATAAACAAAATTGAACACAAACTTGAAATTGTCTGTGATTTGAAAGATTTGTGATTTGAAAGATTAATTTTGCTTTACTTTAGCATCCCATAGTGTAGGTATCTACATGGGTACTCTCCCAAAATACCATAAGGGATGGATACATCATATCTTTGAGTAAATGAATGCTAATTTGCAATTTCCACAATTTGAAAGATGGGTGTCCTAACTGAGGAGCTGGACACGGTACGATCAGAGAGAGACCGTCTGCGGTCTCAGACAACGACCAACCCTCAGTCTTCTACAGAGGATATGGAGAAGCTGCTCTCTAAAGTGACTTCTCTCACTGAGGAGAGAGACCAGCTCCAGGAGATCCTGGAAGGCCTGAGACAGGACAAGAACCAGCTCAAAGCAGACCTGGAAGAGAGGATGGAAATGGTCTGTTAATTTGTACTCTAAAATGTCGTCAAGAATTTACAAATTCAAAAGCCAGTGTCGGGAGGAAGACAAACAAGTTTGTTTTTTTCCTTCACAGATGGTTGCACAATCCCACACTGGGCTGAACCAGCACCAGATGCTAAACTCAGAACTGCAGGCAGATGGCGAACACGCCTCCCAGCTTCAACAGCAAGTAAGGGGGAGTGTCCTATCCACGTTCTCATGCGTTTTGGGACATTTTAAAATGTCTGTAGAATTCTGTAATGTGGCCGTTTACCCCCTTTTTTAGATTGAGCAACTACACGCCGCTCTACAAACCGTCACTGAGCAGAAGAGCCAGTTGGAGAGCGATCTGCAGCGTAACCTGGAGATGGTGAGCGAGTGTTTTTGGTGAATCTGAAGTTTTAGGATTTCAATGATGCTGCCTGCCACTGCCAGTGGTGTGAAAGAACATTTTTGCAATCTTCCTTTTTGTTCTATGATGTGGAAATGGAAGGATAGAATATACAGACTAGGGATGTTCATCAATTATCGGATAATTGATCGTTAAGGAATTGAATCGATCATGTGGAATTTTGATCGATTATTGTTAAAATAATTTTTATTTTATTTTTTGTGGACTAGGTTTGGGTGGAATTCGTTCCTCCTCGCCCCACGGCATTGCACAGCCGACTAACATGAGGTGGAGCTTCATATAGTCTCTAGTTTTCTGGCTGGGCACGGGCCTTTGTGCCAACAAAACTTGTTTTAAACATGGGGAATTCACACCGGCATGCGCCGGGGACACAAACAAACACACCCAGCGGTCTGCGGACCTCAGTGAGGCTCAGGCCTGTTGATTTGAAATGCGTTTTCCGCGATTGTCCCATCCTGGCTCGTCCTCTCCATGGTCAGGCCATGAGCGGTGGGCAGGTGCAGTATATATACAGCACAACTATAAAGAAAGTGCATATTAAAGCAAGTGATCTTCTTATGTTTAGGTTGTGGAGACCCAAAACCTTGTACCTTCTCTTCAAGAGCAGCTCCAAGAGCAGAATCAAATCAACTCTGATCTGGAAAGACTAAGCCAGGAGAAGCAAGCTCAATTTGAACAACAGGTGTGTTGCTACTTGCAGCATCTTTATGAAATGTTTAGAAAAAGATTTAATCAAGCAAAATCTTCATTGTTGTAGCAATGTTGACCAGCTCCACTGGAATATCTTGAGGTTTTGTTAATTAATTAGACTATGATGGAGTGCGAGATAATTTTGCGCACTCATTTCTAGCGCCTTTTCTGGCTCATGCTTCGGCTGTTTCTGCAGGTTGACAATGAACTGGGGAGGAAAACTTAACTTGACTAAAATGGAAAATGCTTTAAGTATTCCTTAAGTGTATGCGTGATCGATTTAATGTTGTACGGTGTTGCAGATCCAGCAGCTTGAGAAGCAACTCAAACAAACTGAAGAGGAGTTGAGCCAGCTGAAGATTGATCTTCCGCAGAATGTGGAGATGGTAAGACATTTTTTTATTTTTTATCGCAACACTCAAATGAGCAAAAGCAGATGTCCACACAGAACAGTCTTGCCAATGAGAAGTGTGTACACTCCAGCTACAGGAGCTCCAGAATAAGGTAAGACCTTGTGCTGCATCAGGAAACCTGGTTTCTTTGTGCAGAATGCACTCTTTATCTTATCTGGAACCCTGCAATGAAATAGAAAAATATTTCTTTGATAATAAACAAAATTGAACACAAACTTGAAATTGTCTGTGATTTGAAAGATTTGTGATTTGAAAGATTAATTTTGCTTTACTTTAGCATCCCATAGTGTAGGTATCTACATGGGTACTCTCCCAAAATACCATAAGGGATGGATACATCATATCTTTGAGTAAATGAATGCTAATTTGCAATTTCCACAATTTGAAAGATGGGTGTCCTAACTGAGGAGCTGGACACGGTACGATCAGAGAGAGACCGCCTGCTGTCTCGGACAACGACCAACCCTCAGTCTTCTACAGAGGATATGGAGAAGCTGCTCTCTAAAGTGACTTCTCTCACTGAGGAGAGAGACCAGCTCCAGGAGATACTGGAAGGCCTGAGACAGGACAAGAACCAGCTCAAAGCAGACCTGGAAGAGAGGATGGAAATGGTCTGTTAATTTGTACTCTAAAATGTCGTCAAGAATTTACAAATTCAAAAGCCGCTGTCGGGAGGAAGACAAACGAGTTGTGTTTTTCCTTCACAGATGGTTGCACAATCCCACACTGGGCTGAACCAGCACCAGATGCTAAACTCAGAACTGCAGGCAGATGGCGAACACGCCTCCCAGCTTCAACAGCAAGTAAGGGAGTGTCCTATCCACGTTGTCATGCGTTTTGGGACATTTTAAAATGTCTGGACAATTCTGTAATGTGGCCATTTACCCCCTTTTTTAGATTGAGCAACTACACGCCGCTCTACAGACCGTCACTGAGCAGAAGAGCCAGTTGGAGAGCGATCTGCAGCGTAACCTGGAGATGGTGAGCGAGTGTTTTTGGTGAATCTGAAGTTTTAGGATTTCAATGATGCTGCCTGCCACTGCCAGTGGTGTGAAAGAACATTTTTGCAATCTTCCTTTTTGTTCTATGATGTGGAAATGGAAGGATAGAATATACAGACTAGGGATGTTCATCAATTATCGAAAATCCATAATTGATCGTTAAGGAATTGAATCTATCATGTGGAATTTTGATCGATTATTGTTATTAAAAGTATTTTTATTTTATTTTTTGTGGACTAGGTTTGGGTGGAATTCGTTCCTCCTCGCCCCACTCCATTGCACAGCCGACTAACGTGAGGTGGAGCTTCATATACCGGTAGTCTAGTTTTCTGGCTGGGCACGGGCCTTTGTGCCAACAAAACTGTTTTAAACCTGGGGAATTCACACCGGCATGCGCCGGGGACACAAACAAACACACCCAGCGGTCTGCGGACCTCAGTGAGGCTCAGGCCTGTTGATTTGACTCTTGTGCTGTCAGCTAAGCTGGAAGACGCCGATTGCCTTACATCATGTAACATGTTTGTTTACCTGGCCACAGCGCTAGTGTCTGATATTCTTACTACACAGCGGCATCGCCATTATAGCTGGCTGAGAACGCGCAACGTTATTACCAGACCAGAGTTAAAAAAAATATATATATATTATTACGCAATCGATAATTAATCGTTAATTTTCCCGATTTTCGATTATGGAAATTGTTCAAAATGAACATCCCTCATACAGACACACAAGATTTAGATTGCATATGCAGCGCAATTGGATGAACAGGCCCCATCTTTATTAATAATGCAGACGCACATCGATGCAGACGCGCTGTGAAATGTGTTTTCCGCGTTTGTCCCATCCTGGCTCGTCCTTTCCATGGTCAGGCCATGAGCGGTGGGCAGGTGCAGTATATATATACAGCACAACTATAAAGAGTGCATATTAAAGCAAGTGATCTTCTCGTGTTTAGGTTGTGGAGACCCAAAACCTTGTACCTTCTCTTCAAGAGCAGCTCCAAGAGCAGAATCGAATCAACTCTGATCTCGAAAGACTAAGCCAGGAGAAGCAAGCTCAATTTGAACAACAGGTTTGTTGTTACTTGCAGCATCTTTATGAAATGTTTAGAAAAAGATTTAAATCAAGCAAAATCTTCATTGTTGTAGCAATGTTGACCAGCTCCACTGGAATATTTTGAGGTTTTGTTAATTAATTAGACGATGATGGAGTGCGAGATCATTTTGCGCACTCATTTCTAGCGCCTTTTCTGGCTCATGCTTCGGCTGTTTCTGCAGGTTGACAATTAAGTGGGGAGGAAAAGTTAACTGACTAAAATGGAAAATGCTTTAAGTATTCCTTAAGTGTATGCGTGATCGATTTAATGTTGTACGGTGTTGCAGATCCAGCAGCTTGAGAAGCAACTCAAACAAACTGAAGAGGAGTTGAGCCAGCTGAAGATTGATCTTGAGCAGAATGTGGAGATGGTAAGGCATTTTTTTTTTTTATCGCAACACTCAAATGAGGAAAAGCATAACATTTTGCTTACAGTTCAAAGATTAGGAATTGTCTGAAGTTATTTGGGACATATCTGTGGTCCAACTCTGCTCAATTAATAGCAGACACCAGCTGATCCAATATTCCAAGTCTAGATTGCACAAGATCTACCCTTCTGTCTCACCACTGTGTGATAGGTGTCAGGTGTTAGAGGGTACATTGTCCCATGCTTTTTGGTTTTGTGCTTCATTATCTGGTTTTTGGGCCAAAATATTCGACTGGTACTCTTAAGGCCTATAGAACAACCCTCCAGCCGGAGGCGGAACTCGCCATCTTCGGCTGCTCGGAATCCTTTCTGCTCTTCCCTACGGCTATACAACAGTCTCTGACGCAGGGAATGACTGTTGCCAAGAGACTCATTCTGAGGGAGTGGAAGTCTCCCCCTCCACCTTCTTGTAAGCTGTGGCTGACGGACATGATCTCGATTATACGTATGGAGAGGCTCCGGTTTTTAAGGACAAATTCTCTTGGGAAGTTCTTGGTTATCTGGGACCCGTTTCTGGCCTATTTGGATGAGGTTAATAGCGATATGTGACTCGCATAACTGACTTCTCATGGACCCACGCACATCCCTTGCAGGTAATGGGGACCTTATGTGGCTGGTAGTGCCAAGCTGTAGTATTGGAATGTGAACTATTGTTTGTTTTTTCTTCCTCTGTCTGAGCCTTTTGTTGTTTCTGTTTTACGTTTTGAAAATAAAAATAAAAAAGTTCAAAGATTATATGTACCGGCGCATAATATGTTCAGTGGTGTTTTAATCTCATCATTTTTAAGTAGAATTCATATTAAATTCTGAAATTGGCAGCCTATCTGCTTATTATAGCAGATTAGTTGGGTTTGTTTTGATCCTGCTATTGTACAGCACTTTGTGACTATGTGCAGCAAAGTTCTGCACCGGTCAGGTTTATTTATCTGGTGGCAACAATTCTTCAGATGATCGAGAACCAAGAGGAGCTCAGGGTCGCTCAGGAGAAGATCAGAGTTCTCAAGGATGAAGTAAACGTCCTCAAGACTCAAAAGGCAGAGCTTCAGAACCAGGTAAGCTACATTTCTTTGATGCACACATGAGTATAAGAGACATTGTGCCCAACACTGGTTACAGTTTTTGTCTCTTAAACCCATGGCACACCAATCAAACAGTCTACAACAATTTGTTGTGCCATGTCTGTTTGTCCTTGTTTGGAGATGTGGTCAGATTTGACATGTTCACTCCTTGTTTGTCCGTAGTCCATGGCACACCGATCAAACATTCTCCAACTGAATGTTGCTGAATGTTTGGTGTGCCATGGGCTTTAAAGTCCTGATCATATTGATTGACCATGTAACTCCACCAGTTTGAAACGGCTCGGTTCTAAATTTACCCAGCCATCACCTTTTTTGGCCCTCATCCTGATAAGTTTATGTTGAGCAAGCCAATTCATTTCTCCATTATTTTATTATGGTTATTGTTTGTTTAACACGCAAATGCTGCAGACCGTCTTAATGGGTTGCATTTTTTTCATTGTCTTCATCAAATCATAGGTTTTACCAGTGCTCCCAAATGTTATTTCCAAGACACAGTTGCATGTAGTTCTCATATGCAATCAAAATGTCTTGTGCTTTGTTTGTTGTTGTTCCACAGATGGAGCAGCTTCATTCCTCTCTGCAGACTGTCTCTGAGCAGAGGAGCCAGCTGGAGAATGATCTGCAGACTGTCTCTGAGCAGAGGAGCCAGCTGGAGAATGATCTGCAGACTGTCTCTGAGCAGAGGAGCCAGCTGGAGGATGATCTGCAGAAAAACATGGAGATGGTGAGGAATTGAACCAGTACTGGTTTTGTATGCGATGGGTGGAAGTGGATATCTGGAATAAAATCTACTATTTAGTTTGGATTTGAGCTGGTTGGGATGCACAGTTCCCATTGATTTCTAATGGTAGTTGATTTGAGATGTTTGGGATACACAGATCCCATTGGAGATGGTATTTAATTGTTTTGGTTTTTCATTTTGTTTTAAGGCTGCAACAACTAAAGGTCTTCTACATTCAAAGCTCGGAGAACAAAAACAAGTGAACGCGGATCTGGCGAAACTGAGTCAGGAGAAGGAATGGCTTTTAGATCAGCAGGTCAGTGTCTTGCTCTTGCACCACAATTATTCACCTACAAATCGAAGATAAAGAAATGCTTGTCTTAATGTCTTCTGAGTTAGATGATCATTTTAATTCCTCCCTTATACGTCACAGATGAGGACTTTATCAGAGGAGCTGGAGAGTATTCAAGCTGAGAGAGACAGACTCCTGTCTGAGAAGGCAGCCAACCTCCACAGTTCCACAGAGGAGTTGGAGAAGCTGCTCTCTGAAGTGGCTTCTCTCACTGAGGAGAGAGACCAGCTCCAGCAGATACTGGAGGGACTGAGACAGGAGAAGAATGAGGTTAAAGCAAAGCTGGAGGAGAAGATCGAAACACTACAAACTGAGGTGTGTGTTTTAGATTGGTTTTTAGTGTAACCTTTTCACAGCTTCGGCATCTGCACACGATGTGGTAATAAAACGGAATGTTGATGATAATCTGGCCATCCATTATTGTGTAGTATTTCTGGTCCTTTGTCCATTATTTTATTGTTATTACTGTTTGTTTAAACATAAGTGTTACCAACGCTCGCCAAATGTTATTTCCAAGTCAAGTTATGTGTAGTTCTCTCATATGCAATAAAAAAGATGTGCGTTTTCATTGTTTTGTTGTTCTTCCACAGATGGAGCAGCTTAATTTCTCTCTGCAGACTGTCTCTGAGCAGAGGAGCCAGCTGGAGAATGATCTGCAGACGGTCTCTGAGCAGAGGAGCCAGCTGGAGAATGATCTGCAGAAAAACATGGAGATGGTGAGGAATTGTACCAGTACTGGTTTTCTATGTGATGGGTGGACTCTATTTAGTTTGAATTTTTTTAGCTCTTAAGATAAGAGGTTTTCAAAGTGGGCGACGGTCCTCCTAAAGGGGGCTCCAAACGGCTTTACGGGAGGCTCAGTGAATGGAAGTTATTTATTTTACATTCATTATTGCATTAGCTATCAAAAGTGATCAAATCACATGGAATAGTCTAAATATGTGTGATTTGGTTAAAGAGATGGTTCAGAGATACAGTAGTTTTGGTGATTTTTATTATTTTTTATTTTTTTGTATAGGCATCTAAGAATTGAGTGAAACTAAACAAGTTAACTAAGGGGAGGCACCTTTTTCCAAGCTTTGTCTGAGGAAAGGCCCATCGTCTCAGATTAATATTTTTTTAACAGGTGCATTTAACACTAGAATTAATTTAATTAGTCCTGAGTGATGTCTCCTTGACAAGTTACTCTACCTCCATTAAAGGGAATCCGCCTTTTTCACAGCAGCCATTTTGTGTCTAAAAGGCAGGAAGTAACACGGGTGCAAGAAAACAATGCGGGCCCCAGCACTAGAGGAACACCTTAATGGATTGGAAGTTGGAAACCTATCATTAATCTTCTGCTTGCACCAGTTACTTCCTGCCTTTTAGACACAAAACATGGCTACTGTGAAAGGTCAATGAGGCATGGGATTGGAGATGGTTATATGAACTTTCCTGTTCATTCCCCACAGGTGCAGCAATTAGAGGAGGATCTTCAAATGCTCAAAGAGATGCAAATCCATGCTAAAGCTGAAAAGGAGGCCTCTCATCAGGTTTGTCAACAAAGTCCAACTGACTGTTTGGCTTTTCTTGGACTTTTTCCCAGTTTGATTTTTCCTTATTTCCTCATTTCTGTCCTCCTACCAGTTGCTCAACGAAGCGAACACGACCATCTCGGTGCTCAAAGAGCAGATCACTAGCTTGGATCACAGCAGCAACGGCATCAAGGAGCCGACAGCAGGGGGATCGTCATCAAGGCTCCACCGCTCAACTCTGCAGCTTCAGGTACCATTACCGCTTAAACATCAGCAGTTGGATGGCGTACACAAAGACAACGGGTAGAGTTCAATAAGAACATGACTAGTCTTGTTACCTGTGATCTTATTGTGAGGAAGTGATGTGTTGTTGTATTGTACTTGTTGTTTGTTATGTATTATTATGAGGGAGTGCTGCTCTAACACAGCACTGCCCTCCTTTTCTATTTTTTCTGTGAGTGCTCTCATGGTATAGGCTTATTGATTAAGCACCTCCCACTCCATTGTAACCAATCAGAAACTACCACCTAGAATGGAGGCTCTCTTAAGGGCTGGGATTTATGCCTGTACTGTTTGACTCTGAAGAAGACGCAGTGCGCGTCGAAACGTCAGTTTTTGTACCTTTATTAAATTTATTTAAGTGACTTCGTGTGCTCCAGCTCACTCATTGGGTTAGTCCTTTTGGAAGTGGCCCATTGACCTGTTTACATTGTTTTGTCCTGTTCTGAGAGCACCGACCTCCCTCTGTGGAGGGGTTGAAGCGCAGGAGATTCCTTCTACAAGAACATGACTAGGTTTAACTCAAGTTAACCCATGTCTTTTGCAGGAGTCCTTCAGTAGATTCCAGCTCTTTGCGGACAGTTGTTTGAAGTACGACACCACGCCACTGCAAAACGTCTCACAAGTGCAACGTTCCCTGATGCACCCCCACCTTCTGACTCTTCCGAAGCCCACCCAGAAAACCCACATCACCGTCGATAAACTTTGGAAGCAGACTGTTGGGAGTCTCGGGACCCTGCATAAAATGGTAAATGTTACTAAACAACCAATTTGACATAGTTTGAGGTATTTTTATTTTCATAATTATAAGCTGTGATCCGTTAATGATGGTCTTTTTCATTCCAGCTACGGCAAAGAGACTATGCCCTGGTCTTCAAGACGGTGTTTGAGGAGATGGTGAAGAAAGAAGTGGCCGTGTTTGAGGAGAGGCGGCTGCAGGATGTGCTGCTGTGCCGGGCGCAGGCTCCCAGCTACTCTGTGAAGGAAGAAGACCTCCAGCCTCTGTGGGAGCACAGACTCTCTGAGCTGCTGGATAAGAGGGACTTCTACCTTCAGGCGAGTGCTGTTGCTAAGCCTCTTGAGATGTATAGTCTTACATTTGAGGCATTTAGAGATTCCGCTTATCCAGAGTGAGTTAGAATGAGTAGATGAGCAAGTATGCCCCCCCCCCCCCCCCCGATGACACATGGCTCTAGATGGACATGACCAATGAGGGGATCAATCTGACCTTATGGATTAGAGAGATAGAGTGATCTCTCTAAGGCACCCTGCTCCCAGTGCATCTTTGGTCTTATTGTGCAATTTCTACTTATCACTTGTACGGTATTTGCAACTTTGTGATGACTGAGGTATGCAATATTGTGTTTGGATTGCAGAAAATGGACAGCTTTTTGGAGAAACTGTCTGAAAATGAACAAAGTTACCCCGGCAACATGCTCAGAGAGAGGAAGAGGTTCAACGAGCAGCTGCAGGCAGTGTGCACCAACCTGCCGCTCAACGTTGACACACTGGACAGCCTCCTGAACCGCGAGCTGAACCGCTGCTCTGCAGTGGCACACAGCACACAAATGACTTTGCAGGTATATTTCATTGCCGTTTTGCTGATCAGAAAATGGGCACTGGAACTAAATATTTCCATCATTTCGGTTGACTCTTCAGGGGAGCATCTACAGTCTGTGTTTTCCGCAACTTTTTTTATCAGTGTTATGGCATCTGTCAATGTCTAATTTGACACCTAACTTCAACAGGGCATAGGGTTACATCACACAGCCATGTACGAAGAGCTGCAGCTGCTTGCAGTTCAGGCTGATGATCAGCTGAGAGAAGAGCGAAGCAAGACCTCCACTCTGCTTCAGGTGCTGGAGAGCGCTCCAGTCAAAACGGAGGTCGACCTTCTGAAGGACAATCAGCAACTGGTCCTGCAACTGGCGCATTCTGCGAGCGAAGTCAAAGTATGTCTGCATGACTCCTGTTGAAGCATAATCCACCCTAGAACACAATCGCACATCTGGTTCTGTTGATTGTGAACGTGAGCAATAGAGACACTGCGGAGCACGTCATTCAGAAACCACGCCCAAAACGGGGGGGAAACAGAACCCCCCCCCCCCCCCTCCAATCCTGGCGTTCTCCTATGTCGCGTGCATGGTTGCGTGTTCCATGATCGTATATACGGAAGATGAACACTCAAACTTCCTTGACAGTTAGATCCACATTTTTCTCAATGGCTTCCTTGTTTTGCTCAGGAGTACAAAAAACTTTAACTGGGGATTTTTTACATTTGTTCACCACACAACAGCTTTTAGCTAGGTTTAATTCAAGGAATATGACGCTGGTGTGGTTGTGAAGGGAGCTTTCCCCCGTGATGGGCGTGGCCTATTTCATGCAGTGTCTCTATGAGGTTATGACTAATCTGCAGTGTCCTTAAGAGATCCTTTTATGTAGCTACCTCTGATCATGTAAATTCTCAGATATTACAGTACGTGTTTTTTTTTCTTTGTTTCAGGCTCTGAATGGTCAACTTGAGCAGCTGGAGGAGGCCCAGGTCAAAGCCAATGACAGGGTCTCCAACCACAAACAGGCCACCCAGATCCTGCAGACGGAGGTGCAAGATACCTATGCAAAACTTGAGGAGAAAGACAACACAATCCAATCCCTCAAGTACAAACTGCGAAAGACTGAGGTAATAAGTTCTGATGCATCAAGGACTTGTAAGCCCGAAGGCCTAAGTAGATTTTGATAATGGATCTAATCTAACCTTGATCCAAAGTAGGGATGGGATGATACTGTATATCGAAATGCAATGTATTGCAATACAAAATGTGACTATGTATCTTGTGTCAGACATGAATTGTGATATTAACTACATATTAACTGTATATATTATGCTGCTGCAGTAATCACAAAGGAGATGGCTTTTCTGTCACAATTTCACAAGCTCTCCTTTGAAAATGTAGTTGTGCTTTGGAATGACATGTTTGTTATTGTTTACCAATGCCATTGTAGGAAAGATGGCCTAGAAATGTGTACAATTCTGCGCTGCAGCTGCTCTACTTTAGCCTGATTTATTTTCTCAATACTAAAAGTTTTTATTTTTATATGTCCACTATTACATGGCCAGTCCCCTTTGTAATATTTACCATCGGTTTTCTTTTTTCTGCTTTAGGAATATGCACAGAAAAACCCATCACCCAGCACGGTTGAGATGGAGAAACTCCGGGTTAAAGTGCAAAAGATGGAGGTGGAGTTGACCTCGGCATCTTCTACACACCAAGCAGAGTAAGGCTCCTTTAGCTTCAGTCCCACATTAGATTCTTTATTCCTTCACTCTTGTCTGATCTACTGACTTCAAGTTACAATTAAGTAGCTGAGGTTCCCTTCTATTGTGTTTTCTAACACATGTTGAGTGGATGGTAAATGATGTGTTACTGCTGGATTAGGATCAAAGTCTGCCCGAACCTTCTCAGCTGCCTTCTTCCCACTTCCTTATTTTTGTTTAAAGGAAAAGAGTGATTTATGATCATCACATGATTGATTGTGATCGCATGATTCATTTTTCTGGCCATTTCTTGTTTCCTCTCTAGAATCCAGAAGATGACCACACTGCTTAATATCAAGGAGGACTCACTGAGGAACCTGAAGGAGACGTTGAGGAAGTCGAATCGGCAAGGGGACGAGTCATGTAAGTGTTTTCAGCTCGCAACAACTGGCTACTTGGTTTGTTTTAAAAAGCACATATCAGCTGACGGCAAACAGACAAGATGCCCATGTGTCGCAACTCGCAAACTGTGGTAAAAACCCTGATTGAGGCGCATATTCCGAATGTGCTGTATACATGTCCAAAGACTGCTCTTATAAGCTGAATAATGTATATATAATCGGAAAATGCTAAATTCAGAAAAAGGCCAAATTCGGAAAATCCAACCGGAATATGCGGTTTACATGACCCTTATCAAATTCAGAATATTGTAATTTTCTAAATAATAGTGGGATGTTGTGTGCATGTAAAGGTAGTCATTGTGAAAAAGATTAGATCAAGTAGACTGGACAAGTTTGAAGTTAGTCATAGTTTTAGTAGGATTTCTAGACACGCATTGATGAGTGAGGCCCCAGAGCCGTCCCCTCATTATGGTTCATAGCCACAAGCTGGACACACACAGCCCCGCTGTCATTCTTAAAGTAACGCTACCAATATAATGCGCTCTACTGTTTTTAACGGCAGGGTATTGCAATACGTTTCCTGTATGGGTATACCACGCATGACTAGTTCAAAGTGTATTTTTTCACCTAATTCAAGAGTAGAAATGCACAAAAGTCAGATAATTGACACGCATGTAATGTTGAATTCAGTCACGCAGGGTCAGGAACTGTACGCCAGACTGATGAAGCCCAAGGGTGTGGTCGTCCACAGCAGCATTCTCCTGGAAAAGACCAAACTGGAGGAGGAAGTCAACCAGCTTCAAGTCAAAATAACGCAGCTGGAAAGGTAACTGTTCCCACCTGTTAACAGGTCGTACCGCTTTGAAATGTCATGTGATTTCAATGCATGGTTAGAGGTCTGCTCTGATATCGATGGCCCTGTCACAACAGCTTGGTGTCCAGCCAACAAGCTGACATCGCCAAGTGGAAGAGCAGAGCTGTGGTGCTGAAGGGCAAGGCTGCGCTGGACAAGCCTGCGGCGCCCTGCACTCCCACCAAGAGACGACTCCCCATGACCTCCTATGAGACCTCTCTCCAGTCGCCCAAGAGGCTCCTCGATTCTCCAAAGAGGCTTCTTGATTCCCCCAAGGTCGCGCTCCTTGCGAGCCCCCAGCCGCTGGTCTCTCACCTCGACCCAACCAGACCCAGTTTCTTCGACGTCGGTGCGAGTCCCCATCCACTGTCGAGAAACACCACGTTTTTCGACAATTCCACCCTGGGAACTACTGCTGGTAAGCAAACCCTTAGCTTTGACCTCCTTTTGTATGCTAGTTTGACCAATTTCACGTAATAAACGCCGCGGCGGTTTCTTTTGCCAGTAATCTCAGGTGTTGCCGACGTTGAGGATTCTGAAACCGCAGACATTGGTAATTGCTGTGAAGTCTTTGTGTTCGGGAAATCACTGGGGGTTTTTCTAACAGGAGCTTGTGCACTGGTTTGAGGGCTTAAAACCAAGTTTTGTTTACGGTACTATTTTTCACTTAACAATGCTTCCACTCTTTCTTTGTGTCCATTGTTAACAGATCTGTGATGATTATTGGTTTTGAAATGGGGCTTCTCTTTGGATTTATCATATTTAAATTTTGCAAGGTGGTCTCCAGTAGTTGCACATATACAAAATACATGGTAGTTTTTTTCTTTCAAGATTGTCACAGCAATTCGATTTGTTTAATCACCATATATTTACATTTTTGCATAGTTGGCCAGCCCAAAGCTCTAAACAACAAATGTTTGGTATCGTTACTCTGACTAAAAACTCTTCATTTATAATTGATTGATTTTGTTTGTTGATAATTGTTTCAGCACTAATTTGAATGCATACTTTTTCTTATGCTTAGTCTTACTTGCAGCCCGTAGTCCTAACTCCATAAGGTACCATTGTAATACCTGTCCCATGCCTATATTCTGTAAGATTTTGTCTTTGAAAAGTTAAAGCAAACTATTAATTATTTATTTGATATGAAATGGATGGCTATCCAATAGCAATCAATCAGAATCGATAGGTTTCAAAGGTGTTATTTCTATTCTATCGATTTGACAGTGGGTCTAAACTTGTTCACGTCAGGGACCCCAAAACTGACACAAATTATAAGATTTTTTGCTTTTAGATGTTTTATTACAGAAAGTGTATGAAACCCATGACCAAAATAGTCATACATTCTGTCGTTGTCTTACTTATATATGGACTTATAGTGAAAATAAATTGTCCCCCTCTTTTGCTGGGGAACCCCCTCAAGGACCCCTGTGGGTTCCCGCCCGGACCCCACTTTGAGAACCACTGCATTATCACATGAATTATATTCATTGAAATGCCTTCTGAGGGCTGTCATATTCTAATATTTTTGTTATATGAGCAAAACAAAAAGTCTACAAAACATCTGTGCCTTTTGTCCACAACACGCTCTGGTGATTTCACGGCATTATCGACCGTGTAACCACTGTTTTGTTCAACCTTCTCAGCTCAATATTCCTTTGGCTTATAAACCTCTTCTGTCTTATAGATGAGTCGACAGTTGGAGGAAGGGCTGCGGAGTACTGGTTCCCTCGCTCGCCAAAGCAAGAAGACTTATGCCGACCACAGTAGTGCGTTTCTTTCTCTCTCCCTTTTTGTAATCCCTGTTTTAAGATCTCGTTTAAGATGTTTGTTGTTATAATAATCCCTGTTTTAAGATCTCGTTTAACATGTTTGTTCTTGTTCTAATAAAGCCATAGTGCACTTTCATTGATTTAGTGTTCTCTTTAATGACACATGCTGCATGGAAAGAAGTACATCTTTCTAATTAAAGGCTTCAGGAGAAATTCCTTCCATGAGTTAAAATAGTTTCAAGGCTAATGTCAATATGGTCAACTTGGTCTACTTGTCTTTGCGCCAGTCCCAAGTCAGTGTCAAGTATTGAGGCACAAGTCTGACGTCAAGTCCATGTAATTATTGCCAAGTCTAAATGCAGACTGTCAAGTCCATGTAATTAATGTCAAGTCTGAAGTCTAAAGTCGAACAGCAAGTCAAGTCAGAGCTGTTCAGTATCAATTTAATATTGAAAAAAATGACTTGTCAATGCAATATGGTTATAATAGGCTAATTTCACAGCAACATTTTGAGGTGGTAAAGCAGGAAGTAATGTGGTGTCATTAGCATTGAGGGCACCTAAACCGAATGGAAGCATAATTACGGCTATTCCAGCTGCTAATAACGTTCAATTTAAATCATTTACACCAGTGGTTCTCAATTGTTTTGCTTCAGTACCCCCTTTCCCTGATTTCTGGATCCAAGTACCCCCTTTATACCCAACAACAACATTTTGCTTAGAGAACTGCAAGAGAAAACTAGCATAATGATGCTATAAATTAATGATTACATTACGTCATTTGGCAGTCGCTTCTATCCAAAGCGACTTACAATAACACATTTTAGTCGGCAATAGAGAAATCAACTATGCAACAACAGTCTGACAGCTACAACTTCTGAAGGAATAGTGGTAAAGTTTTTTTTTTTTGTGTGTTAACCCACCTTTTGAAGAATATAACATTACAAAATAAGAAACTGAAAGAGCTGCAATTAGTGTCGCTCTCCTGGGCAGGTTTATGTTAACACTTCATTTACTTCGATGATTTATTCTTACATTTTTTGTTTTCCGCGTTCTTTCAAGTACCCCCTGTAGTACCTCCATGTACCACTAGGGAAGGAGGGGTACACGTACCCCAGCTTGGGAATGACTGATTTACACAAACGCAAGATCTTTTGTCAAGACTTTAGAAACCTTTCTCAGTCAACAGTCCCAAAATATTCTTTTCACACATGAAGTAAAGTCTCAAGCAATTAAAATGACTTTAGTCTGATTTCAGTCCAGGTCCAACACATATAGTAATGCCTCACCTGTAGGTCCAGGGTGAGAGTAGAGAGACATGCTGGTTATGTGAGGTTGCAGCTTGGTGTCCAGAATCAGTCTCACTGTACTGTCCTGTCCGCTTCTCTGGGCTCGCCGCACGCCGTTTGACCGCTGCGTAGCCTTGCCTATGGCTCGGCTGCTGCGTGGCCTTGCCTGCTCCATTGGCATGTGCAGCGCACAATCACCTGCCCTATTGGCATGTGCAGCGCACAACTTCGCATCACTGATGATGTCACAATGCCTATGATATGACATCACTGATGTCACAATGCCTGACATAATCAGTGATGTCAAAATGTCACTGATTACATCATTGATGATGTCACAATGTCTGACATCGGTGATGTCATCAGTGACATTATTGACCAAAATCAAGCAGGACTGACAATTCAGTGAAAACTGCAAAATGTGTTGCGATTGGATTCATTTTCCTGGACAAATAGCGAAAACTAGCTTTTGCATAAAATTCACACTATTACCTATCACAGAGATGAAAATCAGGACCTTACAGTTCAGGAGTTATTAGCCATAATGTGAAGTTGCTTGCTATAGCGCCACTAGAGCAAACTAATACCAATCTAACCTTAACTGTGATATTTCAAAAACGTTAACGATATTTTATACTTGCAGGTTTATCTAGACCTGTAATTTTTACTTTGTAAAACTTTTACTTTTACAAATGCAACCAAATTATGATATCAATGTTCAATCAATTTATTATTTTCTTGTTAAAACACCAATGATAATAAAGTGGTGTATGATACTGGCTGCGATGTTGAACTCTCCTGTGACAATCTTACATAAACATTCCACTTTCAACACAGAAAAACATCACTCAGTCATAACCATATAAAATAACATTACAACCACAGCAAAGTAGTGAAAATAAGAAAATATATCATAAAAAAATAAAAAGCATCAAGACATTGAGATAAATATCCAGGAGGATTAAAATATAAATTAACCACAGTTTACACATATTGGCACAATTTAATTCTATCCTATAATAAGAATGCGATGTGTCTGTGTATGTGAGTGAGCAAAATTGTGTTCGGCCACAGCTATGCCATTTTACGTGCAATCGTGCTGAATCCTTCAGGAAGTGTAAAGAGCACCTCTGCAGGTGACCTAACGGAGCCGGATTTTCTAATTAGGTCATTAGGGCCGAATAAATGGGCAAAAATGTTGCTAATTAGTGGCCAAAATGCCTCAACACAGGTTCAGCACCATGGAGAGGTCCAGAGCGGAGCAGCACACAGGGTAACCTGGTAACCCTAACCCAGAACGTGGAGCAATGCCAAAGAATGAAATAGCTGATGGCGGCGTTGACATTTCTCATGCCGGTTGCCTTTCAGCTTGCATATTTAGGTGCTGCCATCAGTGCTGTGTTGACTAAAGCAGTGATTCCCAACCAGGGGTACTTGAGCAGCTTGCAGTACTTGGAAAGATTGGGGGGTACAATTGATTTTCCGAAATGATAAAAACAATATTCCAAGTAATTTCATAGGCCCATCTTGGTAAACGGATGAGTTTTTTTGCCCAAATGAAATTGGAAGAATTGTATAAAAGGGGAGCCATTCAAATGATTTCAATTCAATAATCAGATGTGTTAGAGAGGCCTACTAAAAGTTTAATATGAGTTTAATAGAACAGATTTAGGAGAATCATTGACACGCATGAGTCAGGGGGTACTATTGGCATGGCTAAACGGCTCAAGGGGTACGTACATAAGACAAAAAAGGTTGGGAACTACTGGATTATAAAGGACGACTGGTGGGTCAGAATTACACAGGTTCAAAAGATTGGTAGAGTCCACACTTCTTTCAGGACATGACAATGGAAAAGGGGGTTTCTATTCCACAGCTTCCAGGGTTATTTCATGTCAGGACAAAATAAAATAAATAATGCTTGAAGTGTCTGTTTTTACCCTGTTTCCATAGAAACATCTCATTTACATATAGTTTTTTTTAGTCTTTTTCTTTTCTTTTGTGATTCCCGGGGATCAGACCCTTTCATGTATAAAGAAAGAAGTTGAAAATTTGGCCTGAAAAAGACTGTCTTAAAAATTACACTATGCCTGTACAAAATTCTTCTTTTCCCCCCTTCTTCTTCTTGTGTTTTGTGTTAAATGTTTGTTGGTCAATAAATTCCACGTCTGTCCTGTTTCACAAACTGCTGGGCTTTGGCCTCCAAGCTCAAATCGAGGGGTTAAACCTGAAGAGCTTAGGAGAGGAGTTTGGTTCTCAGTGGAACCGCTGGACTCCAAACCTTGGATCCTTGGTGTCCCGGATTTCAATCTGGAAAAGGCACAGAGAGAAGAGAGAATCAGGGCGGCTCATCTCGATGAGGAAAGTGGGAAGGAGAGGGAGAGGGCTATAGGGGCGAGCAAGGCAAATCTCAGGCAGGTACCTGGCCAGGGGAGAGAGGAGGGGATGATAAAACAAAGGGTTAAGACTCCTTCATGCTCAGTGTGTGTTGTACAGTGACTCTTCACTCAAATGGCCCAAAATGCAAAAACTTACATAAAAACTTCACATATCTGGATCTGGATTTTTTTTTAACTAGGAAGAGTATTTTCTGTTTCACATAGCATTCATGTACTATGTTGTGCCCTAAACATGTTTTTTCCCATAACTAGAACACCTGTAAGTGGTCATTTTGACCTCTAGATTCCAACCTCTATCATCTCTCATGATAAAATGTATTGTGTTGAGATGTGAAAATATAGGCAAAAAAATAGGCCAGTGAGGTCAAAATGACCACCATTGGTATATGGCATCGGTAAAAATGATCTTTTCTTTGCCTTTCGTGTAACTCATTACCACCAAAATTACCACCATGGGCCTTCTAGTGTTAAATGTAAATAATATAGCTATGGGCTCGCTATGCGCCCTGCCCAATATTGATGTGATGGAGGGCAACAGAGGCTTGGATACGGCAGCGAAACGGATGTGGCTGTTTGACTGGCATCGGCCATGTAATCACAGCATCAGTTATCTCTGCACTTACTTACAGTCATCTCCTTCCTCTGTGTGCTGCTCTGCTCCATGTGACTGTGAGTGAGTGGAAGTGGCGTAAGGCACCTGACATAATGAGTCACTGTGAGCCGGCGGTGAGATGTGGAATATGAAAGGGACTAAGAACAAACATTAAAAAAAAAACATACTAATGTATAATAGGATTGAAAGGTCACACCTCAATACATTTTCTCTGACATTTTCCAGACTCAACCCCTTGAAACAACGCGCCATTCTGTTTGATAAATGCGTATTCCTTCTCACAATGTAGTTTTCACCCACTGCCTTTTCAAGATATTTTAACAAATGTTTCGACTCCATATTATTCAATATTGTCTGTGGTGTTAGTGTGTAAAAAAGAAAAAAAATAGGGGACAGAGAACTTGTCATTTGAAAGTAATGTGATGTTTTGACATCTGCTGTATTCTTGTCCTGTCAAAAATATCAATAAATAAAAATGTCTGTGGGGACAAGTATAGACAAAGTATAGACAAATTATATATTATATAGGTCCAAAAAATTGCCAACCTTCAACTCTTCGATACATTAAAATGTTATCTAATTAAAAACAAGAGACACTAAATAGATGAATCAAATGAATAACGCTTATTATGTCACCCACTCGCATGTTAACAGCACACTAACAGAAAATTCCTGATGCAAACGGAAACTACTTACTGGCCTGTCAATAACGAGGACAATGACTCCGCAGTGACTCAATTAAGGCAATCCGATTCGCTATCCTAACCCTCCATCATTAGTCAGAGGATGATGAACATCGTGTTTGTAACTGGGGGGTGGGTGGGCAGGGGGTTAGGAGGTGGTGTTTGTAACTGGGGGGTGGGTGGGCAGGGGGTTAGGAGTCTTTGGTGGGTGGGCAGGGGGTTAGGAGTCCTTGGTGGGTGAGTGGGGGGTGGGTGGGCAGGGGGTTAGGAGTCTTTGGTGGGTGAGTGTGTGTGGGGGGGGGGGGGCAGGGGGTTAGGAGTCCTTGGTGGGTGAGTGGGGGGGGGGCAGGGGGTTAGGAGTCTTTGGTGGGTGAGTGTGTGTGGGGGGGGGGGGCAGGGGGTTAGGAGTCCTTGGTGGGTGAGTGGGGGGGGGGGCAGGGGGTTAGGAGTCTTTGGTGGGTGAGTGGGGGGGGGCAGGGGGTTAGGAGGTCGTGTTTGTAACTGGGGGGTGGGTGGGCAGGGGGTTAGGAGGTCGTGTTTGTAACTGGGGGTGGGGGGGGCAGGGGGTTAGGAGTCCTTGGTGGGTGAGTGTGTGTGTGGGGGGGGGGCAGGGGGTTAGGAGTCCTTGGTGGGTGAGTGGGGGGGGGGACAGCCTGTGTGGCAGGATATTAATAGCTGTAGCACTCTCTGATGACTCATCCACCACACAAGCCAATTTAATGAAAATGGGATTGCAGCGAAAGTAGTCTCGCTTGCCAGACTCTCCCAGCAAAGGGGCTGGGAGAGTCTGGCTGGGGATGCTTTCTATTGTGGACTAGAGGGGAAAAAGGCTGTTTACAGCCATCCACCGAACGTACCATGCAGGCTGCTTCATTGCAGAATCCACATCAATCGTTTTCAGCGTGTAGCAACGAGCTAGCGGCTAGCGCTGCTGTTGTTATTGTTTCAAAGGCAGCGGCGCAGGCATTTGAGCTCGGCAGATTCCACAGGTACAGCAGCAGAGACAGACAGCTTCGACGGGGGGGGTGGGGTGGAAAGGAAATCCAAATATGGTCGCAGCCGCAGTGAGAGCGGGTCGGAGCCAATTGCAGAGCTTGCAGGGAGCGGAATGGGATTTACATCCGGCACCGACTGAAATGGTCGGCACCAATGAGAGAGCTAAGTCCACCATGCTGCTTCCACCCAGTCAGACTAGATCGAAAGTGAATCAGCGAGGGTGCGGGGGTGGAATGGGTGGGTGCGGAGGGGTGATCGGGAGGCATTGTGATGTTATTATGAATCTGTTCAGAGCGACCTGCTGCTCCGCCTCCGTCGCACTGAGCAGGTGTCAAATGTCAAATGTGGTTGGCCCGGGGGGAAAGATCTCGGTGCCTCAGACGGTGTTAAGTCACCGCAGCTTCCCTTGGAGAAGACATGTGGGCCCAGGGTGCCAGGACGCCACCTGGAAGATGATAGCACAGCAACAACAACCACCACCCACCCTCCTCTAAATACCGCCTCATGCTAATCACACCGCGTCAGGGGGCAAGTCATTTCCTATGTTCTGCAGGTTTTAGGAGGCAGCGAATTCCACACCAAGACAATATAAGGACAGGAGAAGTTCACAGAGGAGGGTTAACAATGCATCTCTCTTTACAAGACACTAGACAGCCACTGGTTTTCAGGAAGCAGCAAGAGGATCAGGTGCATGCAAGAGTCACATGCTACGTAGCCCAATGAACATAGTTTGGTATTTTGAACCCTGGGCCCAAATAACACGTTTTCCGTCACGATGCCCATAGAGCTGAACAGTCACGTGACATCTCTTGCCCCGGAAGTGAGTTTCCCATTCATTTTCTCCATAGACATTTCGTAAAAAAGTTATTGTTTTTCACGACGGAAAACGTGTTATTTGGGCCCAGGGTAAAATAACAAAATATTCCCTTAACTCAGGGCAAAAACGGTTTGGTCTTACTCTGTCCATTTGTAGAGTGGAGCCAAGCTGAAGCTGACGGGAGGAAGCAATAAGTGTTTGCCGCTTTTAAACTGAGATGAAAAAGCAGATTCTGACAATATATAAGAGCGAGTCATCACACTGAATTAATTGCGTCTAAGTTAATCGCTTTGGTTATGTTTAAAATGATTGGCCAGGAAGCCATGATATAATTATGTTTGTTTGTGTTTGTTTGTTCTGTCTATCTCTCTCTCTATCTCTCTCTCTCTCTCTCTCACACACACACACACACACACCAAAAAAGCGTAGGACCCGGTGTAAGTCCTCAGTGAAAGGCGTTCCTCGACTTCTCCATTGGCGGTATACCTTGTACCTTTGGGAGGGCATTCTGCCCCGGGATGTTTCATGCAACATGCTCTTGTTTTACCTCACTGCAGCCCCCCTCCATCGATGACTCCTCGTACTATTCCTCGCTGTCCTTTTCTATTTTCTTCCCCCCAACCGAAATTCTCATTATAACAACATTTCCATGTTCTAATGACAAATAAAGACAAGGAAGCAGATGAAAACAAAGGCAGTGTAAAATAATGTGTGTGTGTGTGTGTGTGTGTGTGTGTGTGTGTGTGTGTGTGTGTGTGTGTGTGTGTGTGCGTGCGTGCGTGCGTGCGTGCGTGCGTGCGTGCGCGCGCGCGTGCGTGTGTCAATGAAATAATAATGAACCCCCCTCAAAGTGTAATTGGGTTGCATTTTGAAAGTAACTTCCAAGCCTTCAGGTGTTTCACACACACACTGACACACACACACACACACGTACGCACATACACCTACACGCAGTCACGCGCACACACATACACGCACACACACACACGCACATACGAGCAGTCACACACACAAGACCACAGTGCTCGAGCCACAACAACAATGTGAATTTACCCTCGACACGGCAAAATCTGTGAAGAAGAGAAAATAAGAATGATTGGTTAAAAGTCGCATTGCCCGCTCCTCAAAATATAAATATACATTTAAACTACAGTACACGTCCCACTCAGTGGGCAAGCAATGAGGTTTTTATATAGTGGATGTGTTTGTCCATATTATTTAGGTCAGTGGTCCCGCTCCTCAAAATATACGAGTTAGTGGCTATAGGACTCTTCCTTTAGTCTACTCCAGTAATGTGAAACTCCACTATAATTCTGTCCACATGGCAACCAGGAAGACCAAGGTAGAAGAAAGTGGGGTAGTGGGGTAGAGGTCTGTTGGTGCCTTGCTCAAAGACACTTTGACAGGGATGCTGTTACAGAGTTTGAACCTTTCACCAACAGACATGGGCACACCTGTATGCCAGCTGGAGCTTCAGCTCTTTTAGCACTGCCTTAATTTGGACAATGAAAACTGATGATCTCCAAAATGAGAAAACCTTTAGCTCTCATTCTGTTGCTTTTCCTAGGACTCGCTCTCATATGTTGGTTCTCTGGTCACAGGAATATTTAAAAAAAAAAACTATTTCAGACGGAAGCCCGTCTTTATTGTCACACGAACACTACAACACATGCATGCGGCCACAACACACACTCATGCTGACGGTGGCCGGTGAAATATGTCCTCTGCATTTGACCCATCCAGGCTTGTCCTTTCCTCCAGGGGGCAGGCCAGGAGCAGTGGTCGCTTTTTCTTTCCAGCGCCCGGGGACCATCATTGGACCAACTTCAGATGTTGTCGTCACTGGTCGGATGACGATCTTCTGCATGTTTTTAGTGGGGGGGGTTATGTACGGAGGAACCCCCTGGGGGGTACGGGGAAAACATGCAAACTCCACACAGAAAGGCCCTTTCGACGAGATAGCCCACCTGGGCAGTAGGCACTGAAGATATGGGGGGGGGGGGGGGGGGGTCACAACTCCAGCGCCCACAGCGTCGCAGGCGAGAATCAAACTCAGGACCTTCTAGCTGTGAGGCAACAGCGCTTACCACTGCACCACCGTACCCCCTATATTGTAAGGGCACTAAGGTCACTGTGGATCTAACACAGCTGTGTCTGCAATGATGAGCTATGTAGGCTAGCTGAATCTAAAGCAACATGAAACATAGCACTGGCTGCACATTGATGGGGTATGTGTGTGATAGAGAGACATGGACAGAGAGAGAGAGAGTCCTAGACAGAGGAGACCTGGGGAGAGAGGAAACCGCAGCCCTATCCTGCTGGAATCTGACATGTAACCATGGAAACTCCCTCCATAGACTCAGAGGGAGCGATGGAGGAATTGGGGGAGTCTATGGTCTTTATTCTTTTTTTCTCTCTTAACCCTTTAAGACCTGATGCGGCGTCTGCGTCGTTAACCCTTTCAGCAAAGATACTTTAAAACACTATCCCTCAGGATTTAGGAGGTTGTTTTCAAACGCGCCTTCAGTTTGAGAACACTTTTCTAGAGGGCGCCTTAGCTCTTAACATTTTATGGTCCAATAAAATGCCAATTAGGGAAAAGCATAGACAATTTGAAGAGACATCAAACATGTCACCCTAACCATAAAACCTTGTCATATAAATGGAAATCATGATGTACTGTAAATATGAAATAATCACAAGTGAATAGCCCCGACTTGATTTGAATTGGATTTCACCACTTGCATGGCCCAATGTATGTTGTTGTACAGGACATGAAGGACAGTATTGGATAAAAATTGTGGAGCGATCAGTAGCCTCATTTACTCAACTGCAAAGACTAAAGTCACTGCTGTCTTGTCATCTATCGATCTATCTATCTATCTATCTATCTATCTATCTATCTATCTATCTATCTATCTATCTATCTATCAGTAAATTTATTCAGCGAAAGTTTTTCTTATTTAACCATGGCCAACGCTTTCCCTCACCTTAAAGATGTTTTAACTGCCTAAACTTAATAAGCCATAACTGTAACCCTAACCTGAACTAAAGTTTCTTTGCTTGCCTAACCTCTGCGTAAGGTTCGATCGGCCAATCTTTGTTGCAAATACCGATTTGTCTGTCAATCTGTAAGAAATCCAACTAGTGCTATTGTCACATAATTCAATTAGTGGTGGAGGAACATATTTTCACACCATTTGTTTCCACAGCACATCCATCTGCGTGTCAGAACTCATTTCACACCTTTATGTGAGAACGTGTTACAACTGATAGCTGTTAGCCGAGCACCAAACCTTAGTCGGGGAGTGTAATTTCTGCAAAGAGGGAGTAACTTCTAGCCTTAAAGGAACACTCCGCCGATTTTCAATGCCGAATTATTTTCGACATAATCTCACACATATTCAAAAAATGTAAACAGTTTTGCAGACATTCATTTCGTTTGACAGTTATTGAGAGTTGATTTGAGTTAAGTTGTGGACCAGTGATGTCATTTGTGCATGAATGCCATCACTGGTCCACACCTTAACTCAAATTTTTATGTGATATATGTGAGATTATGTGCAAAATAAATCAGCATTGTTTTTCGGTGGAGTGCCCCTTTAACATTTGGCTATAATTTGCTCCTCTGTCTGCTATTAATGTTAGCATCTTTAGCTTAGTGGAGTGGAGTCGCAACCCGGAAGTGAGGATACAGGCAAGGATTCTTACCAATGGAAATAATGTACTATTCACACTTTGCATTAACCCTGAGCACATTTGACATATTGAACACATATGGTAAGATATTGTATGCAGGTTTAACTTTGTTACCACACAATACATTATTCTTTCTTCCCAAATCTTTCTCAGAAAATGCTTCGTGCTTTTAGCATGTTCTTTTTTTTTTTTTGCTTCACCTTTGTTGTCGGCTTTGAGCTCCTCTTGCAGGAAGTCATTCTGCCGGTTGCCCAGAACGAAGGCGAGGAAAGAGAGGATGAGGGCATCCAGGACGCCGATGATAGCCAGCATGTAGGCCCAGCGCACCGAGCAGTTGCCCAGGGCGTATTTGCCCGTCTCCTCGCCGCACATGTCCCGGACCACCTCGGCATCCCAGCCGTCTGGGTAGATCATGCAGCCCAGCACCAGACACACTGCTGGGGAGAGGAGGAGCAGGTGCATCAATATTGAAAGTGAAGTAGGGAGTGGTAAGGAGAAAGATTGATGAATGAGAGCATGTGGTTAGAGGTCAAGTAGGGTGGCATGCTGGATATGGTGGGCGCATACAAAATAGCTGATAATGGTATTGGGGTTGTGGGGTGGGATATTGGATTTGGTTAAGGCACCCTATTTAATAGCGTGCAGAGGGATGGGTCAAGGTGACAGGTGATGTTGCGTTGGGAAAGACAAAACCTATACAGGAAGATGGTTGAGTTGGACAGCAAAGGTAGGATGAAAGTAAGGGCAGTGAAAGGAGGGTGGAGATGGTGGGAGGAAATGGGGTTTGGGTGTAAAATGAAACAATGACATGTAATCTGTAAAATGTCTAGATGCAACAACACACCGTCGCATTTATGACGCTGAAAGCGCCTGACAACGTCTCTCCGATAGACAGATAGAAAAATAACACATCATCACTTCCCTTGTTTCAAGGTGACACGATATTTTCATCACCACTGCAACCACACACATGCGCACACACACACACACACGCACACACACACACACACACGCGTGCGCAGATGCACACACATGTAGTGCAAGGGCTTGAAAATGAAGAAAAGATGGCAGAATTAAAGAGTCTCAAAGGAGTTGGAGAGAGAGAGAGAGAGAGAGAGAGAGAGAGAGAGGGGGGGGGGGGGGGGGGGGGGAGAAGATGACTGGCTCAGGAAAAGAAGAAAGTGAAGCCAGCGGGTAAAAACTGAGAAAGAACAAAAACAAAAACATGAGAAGAAAAGGAGAAAACAAACAAGATCTCCGATTATTAAGTGGAACTAAAGCAATGAATGGTTCCCTGATGCAAATCAAGTCTCAAGTCTGAGCTCAAGTCCAAGTCAAGTCTCAAGTCTCTTATGGACGAGTGTTCTATCATCTGCTGCATGCCATCTGGCCTGCTTAGAACACATTACATTACATCATTTAGCAGACGCTTTTGTCCAAAGCGACTTACAATATCACAATTTGTCAACAGTACAGAAAACCACTAAGCAACACAATCAATGACAGAACACTGTATAGCTAACACTAAGGAATTCAAAGCATGTACTGTATTATCCTCACTCCTTTATCTATTAGAATACAGCATCAGCATTGATTAGATGACATTAGTAAACATTTCCTAAATGTTAATGCACCAAAATAAATAAATAAATAAAGATTGTTCAAAAGTCCCAAAACTCAAGTCCAAGTCAAGTCTCAAATCTTTGAGGACGAGTCTCAAGTCAAGTCTCAAGACTCAAGTCCCTATCTCTGGTGTGTGTGTGTGTGTGTGTGTGTGTGCGTGCGTGCGTGCGTGCGTGTGTGTGTGTGTGTGTGTGTGTGGGTGTGTGTGTTTTTGGCTTACATTTGGGTCTGTGACTCGAGATTGTTTTTTTAATGTAATCTTACACATGCACATGTGTATGTATGTATGTGTGCATGTGAGGGCTCCCCATAGGGCCTGAATGGTCCCTTGATGGCCTCGGAGCCCAGCTGAGGGCCCAGGCTGGCCCTAACAGACGGGTCCTCCACTGCCTCCAATGTCTACTGGACCACCTCTACTGTTCTACAGCCCAGGCACAGACCAGATGAAACTCAGCTGATGTCTGCTTAGTTTTCTAAATGAGGGGCTTGATGGGTAGTTTGATATACATCCAGTGTGGATGGAACACTGCACAGCCATCAGAAGCTGTCCAGTATCTGGCAAAAGAAACTGTCCATCCTCATCTTTGGATGATATGGCTAAAACATATCTC
>NC_139649.1:5944546-5949546 GCF_964638095.1 Poromitra crassiceps
GACCATTGCTCCTGGCCTGCCCCCCGGAGGAAAGGACAAAGCCAGGATGGGTTAAATGCAGAGGACAAATTTCACCGGCCACCGTCAGCATGTGTGTGTTGTGGCCCTCCGTGCATGTGTTGATTGTAATCGTGTGACAATAAAGACGGGCTTGTCCGTCTGAAATCGTGTTTTTTAATCATTTAATATCATCATAATGTTGCTGCAATGTTGCCATGCGTATGTATCAGTGTATGAGTATTGTTGTTGCTTCATGGACGTCAATATTCTGACATAATCTCTAACAGAAAACTGTCTGTTGCCACTGAAGTGAAACACCCACGTTAAAGAAGACCCCCGCCCTGAGGCCTCTCTCTTTTCGAGAATCATGCGCATCTAACAAGCCAGAAAATCAATAGCTCTACATTAGACACTGATTGACAATTAGCCCGTGTGCGTCTTCCATGTCATTATCTCCCTCTGCGCGTCAGCTTGACAGGAAATGCCTCAGACGACTCCGCCCCCTGCTGCGGACCAAAGGGAACGCTATCGCCCCCTGTGTCAAGGACTGGCATGACGTGAAAGATCCATCAGCTGTTATGATGATTTACAGGGAGATGGAGGTAACGAGGTCACTGGCTCAGCTGTGAATTCACTTTATGAGCAGGTGTGAGAAGTGGGAAGAGGGTGTTGTCGTTGGTGGAAAAACCCTTAAGGGTTGACATCTAAATCGCACCTATGAAAATAAAGATTTGCTGTTGCCTCGAGATGAATACTGCATGCTCCGTACTTTATAACAGCGGTTCTCAAAGTGGGGGTCCGGGGACCCCCAGGGGTCCTTGAGGGGCTTCCAGGGGGTCCCCAGCAAAAAAGGGGATCATTTATTTCCACTATAATTCCATCCATAAACACAGTGACAGAATATATGACTATTTTTGTCATGGGTTTTTCATACATACACTCTATGTAATAAAACATCTAAAATAACAATTCTTATCAGATGGGGGACCCTGGGACAAAACCTTGTCAAAATGGGGGTGGTCTAATTGGTGTCAGTTTAGGGGTCCTTGATGTGAAAAGGTTTGAGGACCATTGCTTTTATAATGATCACAGTTGCAGTAGTACATGGCCATCCCCAACAAAGAGATGTTTCTCCAGCATGGTGAGAAAGCCCTGTCGGCCCTATCCATCTCGATGTGGCTCTTTCAGCTCTTGTAATTAGCGCTCCATGGTCAACTACTCCAAAAAGCCAAAGCCAGCTCACGTAAACAGCAACAAGCCATTGCTAAGTAGGCCACGTCCTGCTTAGAAGTTTGTGGCCGGAAGCGGAACAACTCCATGGCAAGAGAAGAGCGAAAGAGATGGGGACATCCTGAATCATTGGTGTTCTCCGCATTCTGTGAATGTAGGCTAATTAGACACACAAAGAACTACAGTCCCCAGCAGGCGTGGTGGCTTCTCCCGCTCTCTCATTCTGTCTTTCTTTCCCTCATTACTCGCTCACTAATTCATGGATTGGGGTTGAGAAGAACAAAAAATAAAGTTACCATGTGTGTGTGTGTGTGTGTGTGTGTGTGTGTGTGTGTGTGCGTGTGTGTGTGCGTGTGTGTGTGCGTGTGTGTGTGTGTGTACGTGTATGTGTGTGCTGCTGTGAGTGTCAGCCTCTGGATTGCTCTCCCAGGGGACATGTGTTTCGTGAAGTGTTTTCCATCACAAACGAGAAAGGATATTCCCAGTGCTACTGCTAACTCAATAATGTTTCCCTCGGGAAAGCAAGGAAAACCTGCTTTTTACAGCATGGGAATGAGAGAGGGAGGGATTGGTGAAGGGGGAGATTTTGGCTCACACACACACACACACACACACACACACACACACACATTCAGTACATGGCCGTGTTGAAGGCCAATGCTGTTACGGCATGTACTGTACTATCTTCCCCGCCTCCTCACTTCTCTCCTCATTGGTTCCCTCTGCTCTCCTGGTTCCTCGCCCGGCCTCCACCCTGGGAGGTGTGAAGGAGAGAGAGGCCCTTGATGGGGTCTGCATGGTGTGGAGAAGAATTGGTGGAGGCTTAACCTCCGGGGAGAGAGCCCAGGATTACGAGAGCTGCGATATGACCTGCGACCCCAGGCAGTCCCCCCCTCTGATAGGAGATTAGCTCTGCATTAGCAGGGTCTCTGCAGGCAGCACACACACACACACACACACACACACACCAGATATAGGCTAAATCCTTTCCTTTATCTGCTGCTTTCTTTACTTCTTTAAGAAAATACTGTACCATTCTACCTCGCTCAGTCTTGATCTATGTCCTTTCCTGCTTTTTAGCATCCCCCCCCTTTCCTGGCCACACTCCATCAAATCATATTTTCTGTAGTGGCGGTGATGCTTCATCTCTCTCACACACGTATGCACACACACACACACACACACACACGCAGGCACACGCACGCACGCGCTCTCACACACACACACGCACGCACGCACGCACGCGCACACACACACACACACACACACACACACACACACACACACACACACACACACAGGAGACTATAATTAAGGGATTTTCTTTGTGTGGCTCTGAGGTCCATGACAAGCTCCCCGAGGAACAGAGCTAAAACACTGAGATATCAGATATGGTATATATTCTCAGATATTTTAGCAGAGCTTAAACAGCATGTAGAAAAGGGTCTGTAATGGCCCACCATCAGGCCTGTTCTTGGGGCAATTGACGGCCACGAACCAACGCGCCAACGACGTAATGATGATGACACCGCCGTGACATCATCAATGATGATGTCAGAGTTCACCTGTGAGGTCATCAGCGATGTCAGACGGTCTAGGCTGACTGTGATGGCAGACGGGACTTTATGAGGTCACCGATGATGTCATACCTCCCCGGACGTTGTGACATCACCAACGATGTCATACACCAAATGTGGGGGGGTATATAACAAGGTGTTGTTCTGTTATGATGTATTCTTGGTCCTATGTTTCCCTTTCTGTATACGACGTATACTGCTTCTGCCTGATACTCAATAAAGATCGCCTGAAAAGACATCTCCGTGGTTCTAACCGATCACTGCCCGTGAGCCCTCACCTATGATCCAGCACACTTCACACTTCACCCAAGGCAAGCACATAAACTTCCTTACACAGCATGAAGAGATGTTGGTATGAGCGTATGCTGCACACACTGTGTGTAGGCTACCACTGTGGAAAACCACTAGTGGAAATATCAATAGCGGAAGTTGACATGACACCGTGTCATCCATAGCTACTTGCATTGTTTTGTGAAATCAGGAACTAAATATCTTTCTGATATGTGTTCAAAACCGTTTTGTGTTGTTTTAATATTTCTCTATTTTTCTGTAACCATGGCATAGTATCACATTGCTGGCTGCACATTATGAAAATGTTGTGCTCTACTTTGATGCTCAATCTAGATTAGAATACTCTCTCCAATTTGGTAAACTGGTCAATGTGATACATTAGTGACAACAATACTACACAGACACGACCTCAATGAGAGTTATTTGTAAGCAGTATCAGGCTCGTTACTCAAAAGTAATGTTGCTCACAACTCATTCATCACACTCGTGAGTAGTGGGAATACTTCCAGCCAGAGGAAGACCACTTTTCTCCCATTTCTCATCTAAACGAGAAGCTTGATTTGACTAATTTGGCCAAAAACAAATCAGAAGATGCGGGTTGGATTTAGCTTCAATCCGATATTCAGAGGGAGTGAGAAAAAACGGACAGACTTACCGTACATGTATTTGTTTTGATTCGTAAGTGTGATTTTATTAATGAAATTGACGTAGCAATTTGTCACTCTACCTGGGAAAGGGACTAGTCCATTGGCATTACTGAGTAACAGTTACTACCCCACACGACCCTTCCTTTTCCCTGTGGTCTAATGGATAACATCACAGTGATAAAAAAAAAGCCAGGGAGTGAGATATACCAGAGATACTGTGTGTGTGTGTGTGTGTGTGTGTGTGTGTGTGTGTGTGTGTGTGTGTGTGTGTGTGTGTGTGTGTGCGTGTGCGCACGTGCACGTGCGTGTGCGTGTGTGTGTGTGTGAATATAGAAAGTGAGGAAAAAACACACATTTCTCAGTCAGGTCAAACATGAGGTTAAAAAGCATGCGCCTCTATAGGGCTGGGCAATATAATCGATACGGCAATATATCGCGATATTTTATTTCCCGATACTGTATCGATACTTGGACGCCAAGTATCGCAATATATTATATATATATTTTGCAGGCCATGCCATGCCAGGCCTCTGCATCTGGTGATTCCCACCCCTAATCGATACTGTATCGATATTTCCCATATCGATGCGTTCAGTAACACACTCAACACTCAGTAGTTTTGACTAAGTTTGTCCACTAACTTATCAGTATACAGTGATGCACATATTATTACACTACATGGGTGGTACACAGTGTGTTGTATCTTTAGCTCTATTATTTAATTTTGAGTAAATTCTGTAGAATATCGCAATAGATCGCAATATGTATCGCATCGCAATATATCGTGATACAATCGTATCGTGATACGTATCGTATCGTGAGATCCTTGCCAATACCCAGCCCTACTGGTGGCTGCAGATCCAGAGTGCAGGGAGCAGGTGAGTTCCCCGATCCACTGTGTTGATTCACACAACCGCTGTGTCACGTCTGTGCTGCAGCCCTCTCTGGTCTGTAGGTGGAGGCACGTCTGCCGCTCTGTCTCAATGGAGTGCTGTCTCTCTCCCACACAATGCAGACGCCACCGAATCGTGACTCTGAGAGGCATTCGCCAATATCAATACCAGAGCAAATACAGGACCAGGGCTGCATCCTTATCCCTCTGTATTTAGGCAGGGCCTCTGCTATATGAGATACCCCAAACAGGAGATTGGGGGGTGGCACACCAACACCCCCCAAGCATTTCTTCAACTCAGAATTTGGTTAAAATTGCGTTTTGCTCCATCAATTGATGTAACACAACGATGAAATTGTCAAA
>NC_139649.1:5954546-5994546 GCF_964638095.1 Poromitra crassiceps
CTGTTTGGCTATTGGATGTTGCGCGAGTGAATGAATGCAAAGAGTGGGCATATATTGGAATGCGTAATATGTGGATCATGCATAATGTAGGCTAATCTGGCAGGCAGATATGGCACAAAAATAGAAACTGTGATCTTTGAGGCAACACTGCTGCAGGCAGTTCATTATGATAATCACATCTAACTAATTACACTGTGACACACTGTTGCTTGCAGCCATTGAGGAAAATGGCTTCATCGGCTAAAAGAAATGAAAATGTATTGTTTGCATGATATTTAACACTGATCCTGAATAGTAGTTTTTCTTCTTTAGATAGGGCTTTCCCAATGATTTGCTGTCCATTGATAAATAAAAAGATCAAGATATGAACAAGATCAAATTTCAACTGACTTATAAGTTATATTGACTATATCCGATTGACACCCATGAAAGATGATGAGAGGGAGATTTTACTGGTGATGAAGAGTATACCCCCCCCCCCCCCCCCCCCCCCACACACACACACACACACACACACACACACACACACACGCGCGCGCGGTGTTGTTCGTGCACAGACTGAATGATGCGCTCCCGTTGCGCTCTCATATGGAACAGGGATGTTGCTGAAATGTCCGGGGTGCCCTGACAAGGGGGTGGTCTGATCTCTCTGACTCGGCACACTAGCAGCTCACCTCTGACAGTTGTCCACCCTCCAGAGACATTGGACAACAAAAACAGACAAAAAAGTGTCTTCCTTACCGCATAGCAGCTGCATCCAGGCGCACGTCTTGTAGACCGTGGCGGTGTTGCAGAAGAAGAAGAGGGCGAAGCAGGCGATGCAGCTGACGATCAGCACCATGGACAGCAGCACGAAGAAGGAGGCCACCTTGTAGGCTCCGGACGGGATGGAGCTGAAGTCGGAGACGCTGCCCTGGCAGGTGAGCTCCCGGTCGGAGTTCCCGTTGCCCACACAGTAATGGAACAGGCCGAAGTAGCCGGCGTGGGGGGTGTTGACGCTGTCGCCGATCCAGTAGGGCTGGATGAACACCACCACGGTGATGATGGCCAAGCAGATGGTGAAGATGGCCCACAGGACCCCGATGGCCCGCGAGTTGCGCATGTAGTTGTCATGGTAGATTTTGGAGGCTTCTTGCGAAGGCAGCATTTTCTCTCTCTCTCCCCTCCCTGCCTCCCTCCCCGCACACAGCAGGGCTGATCCGGTGTCCCCCTCTTCTTGATGCGCCCTTTCCCCTTGTCCGTGCGCACACGCGGGAAGAAAAGAAAAACGCTCCTACAACAATTGCGCAAAGGTCCACTGACCGCTTCCCCTCTTCTCCTAAAGATCAACCAGCAGATTCGGATTCTGATCTAGCCTCACATCCAAATGCCCCCAGCCCCGCCCCCCTCACCCCCCCTCCTCCGAATCAATCAATCAATCACTTCGGTGGCGATGCGATGCGTGTCCAACCGACCAGGGGAAAATCCTCTCTCCGCTCCTCAGTCAACGCGTAAAGACACAGCGGAGCCGACCAAGACGAGACGCCGCATTGTTTTCTCTGGGCACCGCGTGTTAATAATGTAGCGGCATCTGCTCTCCCGCGCGTTCAGACCGAATGGCTTCAAAGGAGAGACGCGCTGCCCCCGCCGAGCTTCCTGAGATGAATCCTCCCTCCGCAAATGAGCAGACATCTACAGAGGAAACGAACAGGAACATGTGTGTGCCAAACGCCAGACATGATGTTACAGGCAGAAATCAAAGAAACAACAAAAAACACACAATCACAAACACAGGAGCCACCTTTTACGAGTCCTTTTACGCGTATAAATTCAGTTCTCTATCATTGTAGCTATACCGACAGCCCCATGTGGTTTCCTCCCTCTCTCCCTCCCTCTCTCTCTTTTTCTCGCTCTCTCTCTCTCCTCTCTCTCGTGCGTCCTCCTGTCGCCCTCCATGCGCGCACACGCAACAGCGGGGATGTCGACGACGGGGGTTTATGGATGACGGCGCGCACGCGTTTTGGCGGCAGAGGAATCATGAATTGATCCTAGATTTCACTCTATCCACTTTTATCTTCTTGATTGTGTGATCTTTCATTTGTCATAGACTTTAATTTGTCAAAATGCTCACACATTTTATTTGACTTTCTCTAAAGATTAATGTGTGGTTCTTTATGGTTATCGGGTACAGGGATGATATACCCTAAGAATGATGATGAATAATGATGGATGTAAGATGTATTTCTCGGCTCTCACTGTCACACAGAACAGCTGACTCGACTGTTTGCCGTGGTGATTGCCAAGCGTTTTATCTTAAATAAGTGAGTGATGATACCTCTCTTTAATGAAATGGTCTCCTTTAGAATAGTGAATGATGCTTTAACAGGCTAGTAGTATTATGTGAAAGGGTTCACACAGATCAGTATCAAGTTATGTATGTTGCCTTGCCTATATGTAGGGTAAGTACCCTATGTGCACAGCGAGGGTGGGGAGGTGATGGGTCAACATGTTCTGTTTTTGGTTATTGCTTCTAATCTGTGGACGTGAAAATGAAATAATGGATTGAACCACAAGTTGACTCTAACAGCTGATCAGCTGCCCTGAAGTCAGAATTGGGGCCTTCTCAGCGAGCCATGCAGGTCTCCCCTGGCCGACCGAGGGTCACTCACCCAACCGAGTCTGTGAAGATGTGGTATGTGACCCGGCAACCACATCTGAAGGTTGAACACGTGGGGCAGGCCTTGAACCATCTGGAAACTGCTGACAAAGAACAGGGGTTGCGTGAGAGTCACGGCAGTGACCGCCTGATCTGCCACACCCCTCTCTCTCATTGCCCTCCAAACACCCGTCTGTAAATAACTTGACAGGTGTGCTAGCAGATTGGCAGTAGCAACACCAAGATCTCTCGCCAGTCGGCTGGGGATGGCGTTGCTCCCTCCGCCAGTTGATGGCAAACCCAACCTATAGTCAGGTGGCATAACAACTATACTGTGAGGGAAAAGGCACGTCCCTCTGAGCAGGCCACGAGGATCAGGTTATTTCATTTGAAGAAAACCCACATAGCCCCGGTGACACTGGGTTTTGAGCATCTCGATGATTGTGGGGCATGACATCATCAGTGAGTATGACATCATCAGTCGGGGGCATTTGCATGCTCAGTGGATGGATTGTGTTTGTTTGTAATTAGACGTCACCAGTCACCACTGGCCACCACTCGACAATGATGACAATGACGTCAAATATGGTAGTTTACCAACGCGTAACGTTACAGTCAGACACTTCTCTATTCTCTCTACCGGTCTCGGTCGGTCTTCTAAATAAGGACTTTGGCTCAACAGACACCATTGGTTCCACGTAGTGCTGCCTTCAAGTGCTACTTGAAAAAACGACCATGTCATTGAGCAATGCCGTGCTATGCTGTGGTGATTGAATTCTGTATTCGCACACGTGTGTCCCTTGTTGCGTTTTACAATTCGCACTGTTCTATTTTTAGTAGCAAATGCGAGTGAAACGCTCACACTGTCCAGCCCTGGTCAGTGGTCACACCGATGACATCACTGATGACATCATCATCACCAATGACAATTGCTCGAGTGACATCACTGCTTCCCCTGCGATCTGTATTAAGTTAGCTACGTAAATTATAGCATGGTGTAGGTTATAGGGTTTAGTAACATGGTAACAGAGGATCTGTGGCTGCTGATTGTTGGCTTCGTCATCGCCTTCATCCTAGCCTTTGCTGTCGGTGCCAACGATGTCGCCAACTCATTCGGCGTGGCTGTGGGCTCTGGAGTGGTCACACTGCGACAGGCCTGCATCCTGGCCACAGTGTTTGAGACTGTGGGCTCCGTGCTGCTTGGGGCCAAAGTCAGCGAGACCATCCGCAAGGGCATTATCGACGTGGCCATGTACAACGGGTCTGAGCGTGTGTTGATGGCTGGGTCCGTCAGTGCCATGTTCGGGTCTGCCGTGTGGCAGCTGTCCGCCTCCTTTCTTAATCTACCCATCTCTGGAACCCACTGTATCGTCGGCGCTACCATCGGCTTCTCCCTGGTTGCCAAAGGACAGCAAGGGGTCAAGTGGCTTGAACTCCTCCCGATTGTTGGATCCTGGTTCCTGAGCCCACTTCTGTCCGGTGCAATGTCAGCCATCGTTTTCTACTTTGTGCGCATGTTCATCTTACGTAAGAAAGACCCCGTGCCCAACGGACTGAAGGCCCTGCCTGTCTTCTATGCCATCACCATGGGGATCAACCTGTTCTCCATCATGTTCACCGGAGCTCCGATGCTGGGGTTTGGCAAAATCCCTTGGTGGGGCATTCTGTTAGCCTCTCTGTCCTGTTCTGTGTTGACCGCTCTCGTGGTCTGGTTCATTGTCTGCCCACGCCTCAAGAAGAAGATTGAACGCGATATCAAGTCTTCCAGCCCCTCCGAAAGTCCCCTGATAGAGAAGAGCGAGTTAAGAGAGGCCCACTGTCCAATCTTGAACGCCACTCTCAAGGAGGGCACTACACCCACCGCCCCAGGTGCCAATCAGACCCCCTCTGCTCAGCCCACTGCTGAGGAACTCTGGGTGGTCTTTGACATCGGAGATTCTGACGACGACACAGACTATAGCGATGCTAACGGTGTCTCTAAACAGGTTGAGTCCAACGATCGGGTCAACAATCAGCAAGTCCAGAACGGCAGTGACTCTGCAAACAGCCAGGCCCAGTTCAACGACAACAGTCTCATCTCAAGTAGTGCGTACAGCGCCTACCACACGGTCCACATGGACTCCGGCCTCTACAAGGACCTACAGCACAAGCTCCACCTGGCCAAGGTCCGTGACTCCATGGGCGAGCACAACGACCAGCCTATTCATCGCAACAACAGCTACACAGCCTACACCATGGCCATCATTGGCCTGCGCGGAGAATTCAAGCGTAGGGAAGGGGAGTACCGTTCCATTGAGGACGGTGACAAAGGGCCGCCGTGGACCACCAACAACACTTTGGCGGAGTACATGGCTCCCGAGAGCCTGGGGGAGGAGGCGGACGTGACCCTGGAGGTGGGGAAGAAGGGGGGCGTGGGAAGCGGCTCTCTGGAAGACGACGGACTTTACGCAGACAAGCCCGAAGTCTTGACTCTCTTCCGGTTCCTCCAGATTCTCACCGCCTGCTTTGGATCCTTCGCTCACGGAGGCAATGACGTTAGTAACGCCATCGGACCCTTGTTGGCTCTGTGGCTGGTGTACAAAAGTGGCAGCGTGACCTCGAGCGCACCCACACCCATCTGGCTGCTGCTGTACGGAGCAGCGGGTATCTGCGCCGGCCTCTGGGTGTGGGGTCGCAGAGTTATGGAGACTCTGGGCAGAGGCCTCACACCCATCACGCCCTCCAGTGGCTTCAGCATCGAACTGGCCTCAGCCGTCACCGTCGTGCTCGCCTCCAACATCGGCCTTCCTGTCTCCACCACTCACTGCAAGGTGGGCTCTGTGGTCGCCGTAGGCTGGCTGCGCTCCAAGAAGGCGGTGGACTGGCGTCTGTTGAGGAACATCTTCATGGCGTGGTTTGTGACTGTGCCCATCTCAGGCCTGATCAGTGCTGCCGTCATGGCACTCTTCACCTATGTCATCCTGTGAGCATAGCACGTCATGCAGGGGAGGAGAGAGAAAGCGCTTCGGTGCGCACCAGGAGAAGAGACTGGGCGCAGGGGCAGAAATTAATGGGGGCTCGGGGGCAAAATCCCAGCAAAACATCTAAAATTGCCCTTAGAATTGGGATGACGAGGGCTTTTGGATGCCCCCGTAAAATAAGGGGCTAACTTTCTGTTTTTTAATATTACTCCCACACACTGACTTCACTTATGCAAACCTTTTAATAAATAACAGAAATGCATTTCGGTCAAGCGACCTTCAACCGAAACATATTTCTGTTATTTATTAAAAGTCAGTGCCAGTGTCAAGTTAGCGACAACAACTACTCACACCGTTACTTTCAAAATGAAACCCTCAGTCAGGGCTAAGCGCTGTGTGAAACCCATAGAGTAAAAAGAGAAAACCAAGCACTATACAGCGCCTCTCTGGCTGGTACTTTCAAAATAAAACCCTCAGGGCTAAGCGTTCAATAGTTATAGTAGGCTAAAAAGGCTTTTGAAACTTCTTTTTTTTTTTTTTTTAACAAAAATGATCTTTGGCATAATTATGCAAGAAGGTTATATTAAAGGTTGTGTGTTTCATAATTAAATGTATATGATTGAATTTGTGCTCATTTAGATGAGCACAAATAACCCCAGGTTATTGTGTACTGTGGGGCAAGCTCAAGTGACATCACAGATGACATCGCAATCACCTGAGTGATATCATTGATAACATCACAATTGCTCAAGTGACATCACTGATTACATCACTGGTGACATCACATAGCCAGAGTGACATAACTGATGACAAGAAATCACTGATGATAACAAATCATTTCTCCAGAAATCATTTCTACAGCATTGATACAATGGTACATTTAAATAAAAACAGGTTGCAGGTCAGCGTACTCCTCAGACAGCAATACATCATTTACTAAACAAAACGTTCTGTCTTTGCTACCATGCCTGACAAATAAAATCTGCTGTGGGGACGGTTCCCTTTTTAAAGCACAGCTCAAGTTTCTCATAATCGTCCAACTCAAAAAAGTCATAAATAGAGGGCATTGTACTAAAGAGTACTTCCCTTTGGTCATCATAAGCAGTACAGTAGAACAAGAAATTAATTTCATTTTCAATTTTGCGTAATTCACATAGTAAACAGAGTCTATCTTCTTCAGGGGTTGCTTTGTTTAAACCTACCAGTCTCTAGTGCTAATGTCAAACTTCACATAGGGTTCTACAACGTAACTCTCTTTTATGAGACGATAAGTTCTTAATTTTGGTTTATACCATAAGTCAACAGACCATTTATCTTTATACAAACTGAACATATTACTCATAGTCTCTTGGGTGTCACAAAGTAGCCTGTTATGAAAGATCAAACGCAACTTGTTCGAATAGGGATTTGAATTCATTTGCCGAGGGTGACTATGGGCAATGTCCCAATTAAATATATTTTTAGTGAGTCTGATCAGACATTCTCACCAGCCTATTCCAAAGTCGAATCATTTGACCCTTGTGTCTGATGCTTGGGGATTCCCATCCCATATCACCACTAATGGCCAAAATTGGGGTGAGTTTATGAACTCCAAGAAAATAAGTGGGTGGCTCTGAGATGCACAGAGTTACAGCTTGTGTGACCACAGAAACCCCAAACACCAAAAGCCTAGTCCGACACAGGACAGACACATGAGTTCAGTTGTGTGTAAGTATGAAAACCCAGATTGCCACAGTGTTTAACTTTGTTCAATACACAACCCAGTGCTCTGCCCGCTGATTGAGCTAGGACATTGGCACCCTCCTTAAAGGACATATGTTCGTCCAGCGTCAAGCCCAGATATTTATATTGATCCGTATATGATAATACTGCTGAACCAAGGTCAAATACATAAGAACTCATCTCCCTTGATATGGGTCTAAACTTTAAAGTGTAGGCTACTATTTGAGTTTCGTCTCTATTTACCATAAGTCTCAATTTCCAGCAACATTTAGCAATAATGTTCAACATTGTCTGCAGGTAATTTTCGTGCTCAGCAAGTAATGACTATGTGATCTGCGTACAATAATATGCTCACAGTCTGGTCAGTCTGTGTGTGTCTGTGTGTGTGTGTGTGTGTGTGTGTGTGTGTGTGTGTGTGTGTGTGTGTGTGTGTGTGTGTGTGTGTGTGTGTGTGCGTGTGCGTGTGAAATACAGAACCAAAATGATGATAAGATGATGGTGCATATTGCCAAAACTTCTTATAGGAAATATAAGACAGAAGACATCAACTGAGAAATGAAACAAACAAGTCACTTTTTTTATTTTATTTTTATTGATTCATTCCAAAGCATACAAGTCAACAAGCATACATTTAACATCAATACAGAAAGTATGCCACTTCGATAGAAATACAATAAATACAAAAAAACAGAACAAACAGGGGTATCATGTTAGGAGAACTACAGATCGAGTAATATACGTCATTTAAGGAAGTGGGGGCGATGCCTATCACGTGGTACTGTCAGCTTCCTGTTTACCGCCTGTTGTACCTTGAGACCAGACAGCACAGATTGCAACACCACTTACTGGGATTTTGATCCACAACAACACACACAGCGTTGAGATCCCGCAGCTACAGTGCTCCTCACTGTATGCATGATATGATGTTTGTTGTTGTCGCCGCGATAACTAAGGAGATATGAGGACGTGACATTGAGGAAACGTGAGCAGGCCGTGGAGGATCCTGGAGGTTTCCTGACTCCTGCTGACCTAAAGGAGTTCAGCATAGACTGGGTTCGCCCCATGTGTCATCAGGAAACAAAACAGCGATGTAGGAACGACTAAAAACGTTTGAAAGTCTATCTCTCAAGAAGTGTACGACGGACACGGATTTAAGTTTATCGGCCAGCGACACGAATACGGCTCTGGAGCTGAGCTAGCTAGCCAGCTAGTCGCCCTACCTCCAGTAGCAAGTAGTTGTGGTGGCGAGGTTGGCTGGCTGTGCAGGCTGGCTAACGGGTTGTGTTTGGGGGGTGTAGCAGCTCACCGGTGCCCTGAATTCGGGAAGACTCCCCGGCTCCGGCCCCCTCAAGCGGGCAGTCAGGAAGAAACTGGCTGGGAAGGGATGGCCTGGTCGGTCCTCCCGGTCCCAAGGACAAGGCGCTGCGGTGTTTGAAGGAGGGCGAGTCCGGATAGAGCCCACCACCACAGCGGGGCGAGGCGCTATGATGGCCGCCTCCCCCTCCGCGGCCGCCGGCGGCTTCACGGCCTCTGGGCTGTCGGTCAGAAAGAGCGAGGAAATAGCCGATTTGATAGACTTGTTTTCCAAGACACAGTACAGAGCGAAAGAAGTCACTCCCCGGGTAAGTTTGGGGATCCACGTTTGCTATGTTGTGCTGCTGTTCTTTCTTGTATGAGTGTCAAAAGCATCACATAATCATCTGACAATTTAAAGTGGTCGTCTTGCTTATCGGCAAAGGTAGTAGAACCTGACTTTATGACCACTATTCTGATTATTTCTTAAGCCACCTTACCAGAAGAAGTGTATCCGCTTTTCGAATAGAGATGACTGTAGCTGTCAAGTGCGAAGGGCCAGATTAAAGGAACACTCTGCCCATTTTCAACCAGCATTGTATCCATTGACAGTGTATCACTAACTCAAATTAATAACTCATTAACTCAAATCAACTCTCAATAACTGTCAAACTAGATCAATGATGAATAGTTTGACAGTTATTGAGAGTTGATTTGAGTTAATGAGTTATTAATTTGAGTTAGTGTGGACCAGTGATGTCACTGGTCCACACTTTAACACTCAATAACTGTCAAATTAAATGACAGACTTCAAAACCGTTTACAGTTTTCTGATATACTACTGATGTTCTAATGATACAAAGCTGGTTGAAAATGGGCGGAGTGTTCCTTTAAGTGTTGTAACGCTAGACTTGTTTCCAGTCTAAAGGGTTACTGTCACCAGGCAGGCACCCAATACAATAGAAACAATCTGCAACTCGTTACTAGCCTGAACTCCACAATGAATGGATGACATGCTGACAGAATGTTGTTAATCCCTACACAACATCAATTCCCTCTAGTGTCACTAGTAGTCTCGCAGTGCAGTGTCAGCCGTAGGGAAGTTTGCTGACGTCGACAGTGGGTCTGACTACTACGTGAGACTAGTGTGTAACCCTTGTGCTTCAATGGCCAGGGGTGTCACTACTCACTTCACTAAACCCTCAGCTATTGAAAAGTCCCTGCATCTAGCTCATCTTCCCACCATTTACCAAAACTTCCAACTCATCTCTTATTATAGAAAGTTGGAGGGAGTAAGTGACTGAATATTGCCATTTATTATTTTGTCACTGTGATAAATTATTGAATGTAGCGTTAGGTTACCAAATGACCAGCACAGAGGGAAGGAACATTGGTCCTGAATACTCCCTGATGTTATGTCTAGATATAGCTCAGTGTTTCCCCCTAGGATAGAGTTGTAGCAGCGCGGGGGTGAAGCACACACGCACTTATTTTTTTTATTTTTTTTATTTTTTTTCACTAAAATTTTCTTCGCTCACAGAGCGTGCCGTGCTGGGAGGTTTTTATATCCAGGGTTCATACAAAGTATTGAAAGTTTGGAAAAATGCTTGATTTTAAGTTAACCATTATGTTTTCATGGGTAGGAATATGCTTGAATTTGAATATACTCCCTGAAAAGTGCTGGATTTTCAACATCATCTGATGTTTCATTTACAAAAGCAGAAAGCGTCCGAGTGTGGCTTGAAACATCACGCTTAAATAAAAAACTTATTTCACTGTCTTTTTGATTCAGCACCCAACCCAGTGTTTTATTTTTGATGTGCGTGTGTTGCGTCTCACACAAGACACCCGCCACAAGACGTAGAGCAGACAGCGGAGCGGACCGGAGCTGGATTGACTGACATGGGCTCTGAAATGAAAAGGGACATTTTTCTCTTCAGCTGCGCTCCACTCTGCGTCATGAAGGCGACCATCTGCTCTCAGCGCTCTGAAAGTGCTTGAAGTTTACAGTTAAAAAGCTGTACAAACCCGGGATGTCTGAGTAGTGTGTAGCGGTAGATTCCCTGCCCAGTGCCTACCAACACGAGAGTCGCAGGTTCGCGACCCCCGTGTTACCTCCGGCTTGGTCGGCCATCCATACAGGCACGATTGGCTGTATCTGTGGGTGGGAAGCCGGATTAAGGTTGTGTGTCCTGGTCGCTGCACTAGCGCCTCCTCTGGTCAGTCGTGGCGCCTGTTCGGGGCGGAGGGGAACTGGTGGGAATAGCGTGATCCTCCCATGTTCTATGTCCTGCCGGTGAAGCTCCCTGCCGTCGGGTGAAAAGAAGCGGCTGGCAACTGCGCATGTGTCGGAGGAAGCGTGGTGCTAGTCTACGGCTCTCCCCAGATTGGCAGAGGGGGTGGAGCAGCGACTGGGGCAGCAGGTGGAAATTGGCCAAGTACAATTGGGGAGAAAATGGGGGGGGGGGGGGGGGGGGTCAGAAAAAAAGCTGAGTTGTACGAACACTGCCAGCACCAGAAGGGCCTGAGGCCTAAGTCCAGTGGTCAGTTTTTTTTTTTTTTTTTTTGAAGGGGACATGTTAACACATTAAGTGCCATAGACGACCTAACTCGTCTTACATAATCCAGCGCTTAAGTGCCAAGGACGGACTAACTCGTCTTACATAAAGATTTTTTTTTTTTGACAGTGGGACATCAATCAACCCCTTTTACATCTTCGAGATAACTATTTGGAGCAAGAGCATGTGTGTAATCTATTTTACCGACCACTAAGTGGCGACAGAGACCGAGAGAAGTCACAGCCACGGGACCCAAAAGCCACAAAAGCAGCCGCCTCCCGCGGAAATGGCTTGGCGATTTTACAGTCATTAGCCCGGACACACACACACAGAACGGACAGAGATCCCTTCCCCCCAGAGCCGCGCAGCAACGCGCGAACACACACACACACACACACACACACACACACACACACACACACACACACACACCGCGGAAGCAAGCCATTCAAGGAAATGGCGACGCGATTTTACAGTAATCCATTTCAGACTCGTCTTGCCCGACAGGCAGACAGGCAGGCAGGCAGCACAACGCGCTTCTGACACGCTCCTCCTTCCTCCTGGCTCTAGAGCCAGGAGGAAGGAGGAGAAGACACACGGAGGGAGGAGTTTGAATGAGAGGGGTGTTTCCTGTTGTTATGGAGGAAATTACTGTTCAAAACTATTGTTTAGAATGTCTGACGGTCTTACTGATGCCAAAAATGAATGGTTAAAGTGACTGTTTCACAAAAAGCCATTTATCTCTGAATAAATTTCCAGACGCTGAAACCATGCTGTACTCAACGGCTAATATCTACATAACTACTAACTCTGCAAACTAACTCTTTTAGACAGAGAAAGCACACATTCTATTAGTTATTTTTAGATGATTGATGTTCATGAATTCTTAACAGAAAAGAATCCTCGGCTGTTCTAAAATGAGCCAGAATCGTCAAAAACACCCCTGGCACAACTTACCTACAGGAATGAAAACATGGCTGGCATTCAATGTGTTAAGCACCTTTTATTATTGGAGGGGGCATGTCCCCTGTCCCCCGTCCCCCTGAAGCGTCCATAGCACAAAATAATATAACATTAGTCTCCCCTCTCTTCTCTTCTCAAAACTTCAGCAGCGGGCGTCCCAAATATAGAGGAAACTGTAGCTTCCAAATAGGTATTTGTGCTTGATCACTCTCCTTTCTAATATTCAAACTGGAAGGCCATATTTGCCGCCATACCCAAGTGGGCATCCATGGAATAGGGGTGACTTTTCAACGCATGCACTGTGATCCACTGTGATCCACTGTGATCCAAAATCTAGTCCCTCGCGTGGAAAACTACATTCTCAGTCTTTAGTTAGTCTTTAAACTAGAGCCAGATCGATATATCGGTCCACCGATATGTTGGCCGATATTGCCTATATTTTTTTATTTTGTATTTTTTAAGTTATATAGACAGCATGTTGTGTATATTTGATCTTTTTTCTTCAATCAACTTATATTTTATATTTGTTCTATTTGTGTTTTTGTATTTCTACTTTCTAGTTATTTATAATTATTAAATCCCCAGTTCAGTTTAGTGTTTCATTGCATCGATGTCATTTTGGACAACAACTTTGTCTCTGTCTTTCCTCAGGTGGACGCGATAGAGAAGCGCTGCTTAGAGCTGTTTGGCAGAGACTACAAGTACAGCGTCATCCACAACACCAACGGAGAAGTGTGCGGCCATTACCCCCGACAGATCGTCTACCTGGAATACGAATGCACAGAGGTCCAGAGAGACAGGTACCGTCCGCGTCATCACTCCTCCTCAGCCAGTCCTTCTAAAAGCCAATACAAAGTCCACCAACACCATTCAGTGACCAATTACTCCCCTGGTTGTGTGCGTCACTCCTCCTCGCTCTCATCCTGTCCACCTTGGCTGCGGACGGTGCAGCCAGGGAGCAAAGGTCACACATCTCTTATCCTTCTGATCGCGCCGAGTCAGCACAGGAGTAAAAATGACCGCTCTGTCACATGAGCTCACATTTATATCGCTGGAAATAGGAAGTGCTGTGTTCTGATTCAATAAATCCCTTAGCCCTTGTGTGCGCACAATGTTCTCCCTCCTGGCATAATGTCACTTCATAGTCCCATTGCAAACGGATAAGTGCTTGGGTATTGTCTTTGCTGTTAGCTCAGCTGATGCCACAGCGTGTGCCGAACGCTAATCTAGTGTTGTCAAGTGCTTTGTGTTTTTGTAATTGGATTTACTATATAAAGAGCTAAATTAAGTTTGAATGATTCCACAGATTGACTAATGATTAACGTGTGGTGTCGTTTGTGTGTGTGTGTGTGTGTGTGTGTGTGTGTGTGTGCGCGCGCGTGTGTGTAGGTTTGAGAGCACAGTGCAGATCACTAAGCTACAGGACTTGGTGAACCGGAGTAAGCTAGCTCGCTGCAGAGGGAGGTTTGTCTGTCCCGTCATCCTCTACAATGGGAAGGTACTGCTGTGTTGTAAGGCCGCTGCCTGCTTTCTGTGCCGTAAGGCCGCTTATTAATGTGTGTAGCAGTATAGACCTCATTCGATAACCCCGGACGGCACCATATTGTTGACAAACCGCAGCCGTAACGTAGTCTGGCCGAGCGTATAGCAACAGTTATGGCTTCGTCAAAGAGAAGTGATGAAAAAATAAGTTTGGTCGGAGGTGCGGACCCCTATAAAAAACTGACTTAGAGTAAATATAACTCATTATATTGTCAGGTATAACGTACCGGACATTTATAACTACCTTGTGAATACAGTATTGGCATACACGTCTCAGGAGCTGAAGGCTTTCAAATCCCTTGAGTCCTATAACTATTTCATCTGTGGCGATTGGTCTGACATTTTTACTTTTGTGACACCAACGACATCATCATCATCATCAAACATTGTCGTGACAGCAAAGGTAAATAACCTTAACGTTAAATGTTTGTTTGATCTGAGGCTTGCTTGCATGAGCCCAATGTTTGCTACTAACGTTAGCCTCTAGTCTCTTTCCCTTCACGTTTGTGGACAGTAGCTAGTAGCTAACACCTGGGCTTTTATTGCTGCTATTACTACAGCTGTGTATTATTACACAGCACACTATCGCTGTTGTGAAATAGCTCCTGACGCAGTAAAAACGGCATTAAACAGGCTAGTAAGTGTTACATACAAGTAACGCTGGCTTGCGTCCTAAGCTATGACAGCTGTCAGTCACTTTTAAACAGCGCGCCGCGGAATGTCAACAATATGGCGGCGGTGGGCGTGCCCGTACGTGAGTTACGTCAGTGGAATAAGGTCTATTGGTATAAGCAGTACAGCAACACGGGCTGATCACTATCCTTCTTTCTACATTGCAGCACATTTGCCGGTCATCCACTCTGGCTGGCTGGGGGGAGCTGTATGGACGCACAGGCTACAACTACATCTTCTCAGGTACCACACACACACACACACACACACACACACACACACACACACACACACACACACACACAGACACAGACACAGACACAGACACAGACACAGACACACACACACACACACACACACACAGACAGACAGACACACACACACACACAGACACACAGACAGACACACACACACACACACACACACAGACAGACAGACAGACAGACAGACACACACACACAGACAGACAGACAGAGACAGACAGACACAGACACACACACACACACACACACACACAGACAGACAGACAGACAGACAGACAGACAGACAGACAGACACACACACAGACAGACAGACAGACAGACAGACAGACACACACACACACACACAGACAGACAGACAGACAGACAGACAGACAGACAGACAGACAGACACACACACACACAGACAGACAGACACACACACAGACAGACAGACAGACAGACAGACACACACACACACAGAGACAGAGAGGCCATTTACACCAGGCGTTAACATGCGTTTTCTGCAATCTGATTGCAATCAGATTGCAGAAATGGTTGCCCTCTCAATCCGCATAAAGTTGCTGTATCCAGATTGAGAGGACAGATTGCATTTACACTTGTGTTAAATGTGTGTACACAATGCATCCCTGAACACCTCCGGAGGTGGTTTGGCCGATCAGATTGCAATCCTTCTTCAATGCATTTTGGGAGTGTTTACACCTGGCCATTTCAAGTGATAAAACACAATCTGATTGCAATCTGATCACAGAAAACGCATGTTAGCGCCAGGTGTAAATGGCATCAGAGACACACACACACACAGCTAGTCTTGCAGTAGCCAGCCGTCGCTGGAAGCTCGCTGACGTACGGCGTTGGGTCTGACCACGTGAGTCTACACAGCAACCTAAAGTTAAACCTGACAGGGGAAGTTGTAGCAGATGGTTTTCCATGGAAGATGTCAGTTCCATGTGAGCTTCTTGCTGAGCTGTGAGTCGCTGCAGCAGATCTCAGACAGGCTGTCAAACTTTTCCTTTTGGGGCTTCATGTTCCCCTGAATAGAGAGCTCCAGGAATGACGTATTTTTGTAGGCTGAATGCGGAAGTCCCGAACTTCCTGGTTCTTCACTGTTTCTGTCTATGGGATTTTTGAATGGGTTTTCGGCGCGATGCTTCAAATAAGGTCTGTGGGCAATGCAAGTTTAATCAAACGCGAACCAAGGTTCAGCGGGATAATCTTCACACATGAGGACCACTTTCATGAGTTTTGTAGCGTAAATGCGAGCCCTAGAAGTAAAAAGCTCGTGCTAAGCTAATCCAGAACTACACACAGTGTCGCATAGGAGTCCACGCGAAGGCGCGAGAGAAAGAATTTCCGCGTTCACTCGTGATGACGTATAATATCCGCGTCGACATTGTAGTCTCATTTAGCCGTTTGCTAGCTAGCCACCCTTTTAACGGCACATAAAAGCTTCAAAACTCATAAAAGTGGTCTTCATCTGTGAAGATGATGTTACTAAACACTGGTTCGCGTTTGATTAAGCCAGCGTTGCCCAGAGAGATTATTAGAAGCATCGCGCCAAAAACCCATTCAAAACTCCCATAGGCGAAAACTGTGAAGAACCAGGACTGTTAGCATCGATGATTTCCGGGCTCGTTACTGGACCTCTCTATAGAGACACTGCATGAAATAGGCCACGCCCATGGGGGAAGCTCCCAATTGACTTCCATACACTAGCGTCATTTTCCTTGAATTAAACATAGCTAAAAGCTGTTGTGTGCTGGGCTGCGCAGACAACAAATGTAAAAAGAAATCGCCAATTCAAGTTTTTTTGTACTCCCGAGCAAAACAAGGAAGCCATTGAGAATTGGCGAGAAGAAAAATGTAGATCTAGCTGTCAAGGAAGTAAGTTGTAGTGTTCATCTTCCATATACTGTGATAAGATCTTTGTTTGCAACACGCGACATAGGAGAATGCCAGGATTGAGGCGGGGGGGAGTTTTTGTTTTCCCCCGTTTTGGGTGTGGTTTCTGAATGATGACGCGCTCCGCGGTGTCTCTATAGCCGTTGTCAAACTTCCACTCCAGCAGCACGCACTTGCTTCATTCAGATTGAATGACTGTAACCAGGAAGTACAATGATTAAATGTTGGCGAGCCTTACCCGGTAAAGTGCAGACACTCGTAGACCCAGTTTAGGAGCTGGGTAAAAAGATAATCCTGGGAAAACATTTACAGTATCGAATGCCCTTGTGACCATTTGTTGTGACAACGTTGCAATCTATATATATTTTTAATGGGAAATATTTTGCAGAGGAAGATCCACTTTGGTTTGAACTGTCATGTTTTGTTTGAATCAATTCTTTACTCACAGAACACAGGGTTTCTAGGTCATGACAAATGTCTTGCGTTATTATTGAAAATTGAAGCTTTAAATTATTTGAATGCAATGAAAGCTGCACTGCTGCCACACTTTTAGATTTTGCTCATAAGCCTTGATTCATATTTTGCTGTGCGCCAAGAATATTTCTTCCACTGACCCAACGCTAGAGTTTAATTTGGCTAAATTTGGCGAATCTACAGCGTCTCATTATTTTTTAACGTTTTAACATAAAACGTCCTGACCTAGTGCAGCTTTGAACACATTTCCTTAATCTAACCCCACCATGTTTTCAAGCCACAAACTTACAAGACGGACTCTTATTTGAAACTGCTATTATTGGAAGCTCTTTTTATGGGATGTACGTGTTTGAGTGGAGGCCACACTACATTCGGTCACACTGTCTTTACTCCAGGGGGCACTGATGACACGTGGACGGAGTCAGAGGAGGTCCCAGAGGACGACAGTGCGGCCAGGTAACCAAGTCCCTTTAACTCATTTAGTGTAGCGTGAGCATGCGGCACTGGTCTCTCCATGGGCCAGATCTGTATGTGAGAACAATGCATGACCCCAGTGAAAGTTCATTGTAAACGCTGGTCAAAAAAGGCAAATATGCTTCTAAAATTAAGATTTGTTGGTTTTGTCCTCCTGTGAATGATCGGGGAAACAAACAGCGTTGTTTAGGGGTTTGCGTAGACTCGTCGACGCGTCAACGTTACTCCCACAAGTCCCCAACTCCCACAAGTCGACGCCGACCGGGGGACGTGGACTCGCCCCGCGGTTTGAGACTTGCTTCTTGCGTCCCAGGCAGCAGCCTGCAAGAGCTGCTCTTCCCATCCTGTCATTTCACTCATTTCTAAATGTTTACTTTTTCTATATTTATGGTATATTTTGGTAATCAAAGTAGTAAGCTACGGCTACGCTATTTGGCTTATATGTGTGGCTTCGCACATTCATTGTTGTTTTTCCTTGCTATCGGAGTACTTTTATTGTCGCGAGCGGCTCAGCTGGGGCGTGTTCATTATGAAAACGGCGTGCACCGTTTTTCTACCGGTTTCCAGGTTGACCGTCGTGTTTCCTCACGCGATTCAATGCACCCCCCGTTTCTGTTTAAATCAACATTTTTGCTTCGTGTTGTCGGGGCTGAACTCGACCCCTATCGGTGCGGAAGAAATCCCAGTGGGGGAAATACGTGGGGTGCAGAGGAGGAGCGAGGGGGGAGGTGATGGTGAAGGAAGAGGAAATATTGCAAAATACAAATACACGGTTTCTGTCAAGAGTTGAGCCGGCTTCCAGTTGGTGCACACAGTCTCTATTTACGTGAACAATATGGACGTTAGAGTCAAACAACGTGTGTGCCCCCCGGACATGAAACTGTTAGCAGTGTAAGTCTCTGTTCATATTACTTGCCCAGAGAGTTTTCCCAAGCCATTATGATTGTGTTTCCATTCCTCCTGCGTGGCGTGCTGCTGTCATCAACCAAGACTACTTTTTTTTTTTTTTTTACCGGGCGCTGCACAGTCAATGGCACTGCAGCACATGACGACGACTAGACGACGTCGAATCGACTTTATTGGTAGAAAACTCGACTTGAGAAAATCTGGAGTCATGTAACTCCTAGCGTTGATGTCAACATTATATTTTATACAACATTATATTTGTACTATGTTGTAAACGGAGTTCACAGCACAAGAATTTCACACGTGATACTTGTACTACGGAGTGACAATAAAAATCTTGAATCTTGAATCTTGAATCTAATGTTTTTGTTATCCTTTCACTGGATAAGAAAGTCCACTTTTCTAACCGTTTCCTTTCCACACCTCCTCCCTCCTCTGCCCTCAGGAACGGAGACTCGCAGCTCTTTGACAAGGTCCGAGGCCACGACATTAAGCTGCTGCGCTACCTCTCGGTTCGCTACATCTGTGACCTGATGGTGGAGAACAAGAAGGTTAAGTTTGGCCTCAAGTAAGGAACAGCCACGCACGCATACATCCACGCTCTGGCTGCGCTGTTCATGTCTTTTGCTTTGTAGTAAGGAACCTTATGTAAGGGACCACATGACTCTTGACACTGTGTGTGTGTGTTTGGCCCCAGACCATGCTGTTTATTCAGTCAGGTTTTTCCTCTGAGCAAGGGGTGCGTGTGTGTGTCTGCGTGTGTGTGTGTGCGTGTGCGTGCGTGTTTCTGTGTGTATTGCCTCACTTATGCGTTTGCTCTTCCATCACTGCATGCCTGTGTCAAAGGTTGTGTTGTGTTTGAATTTAGCATGCTAATGAATGCTCACTCTGACTCCCTCTGGCTCCAGTGTAACATCCTCTGAGAAGGTGGACAAGGCCCAACGCTATGCAGACTTCACCCTGCTCTCTGTGCCTTACCCAGGTAAAGACTTCACCCTGCTCTCTGTGCCTTACCCAGGTAAAACGCTCGTTCTCAGTCTATGAGACAGACGCCTTCAGAGAAAAGAGAAACGCTGACATTTTAAGTCAATTTACATTTCTCGCAAAGTCAAATGTGTCCCTATCAAAATGCTGTCTGTCTGAATTGTTGTCCCACTGATGATGTCACAATGCCTATGACATCATCAGTGCCTATGACATCATCAGTGATGTCATCAGTGACATCATTATGACATCACTGATGATGATCATAGGCATTGTGACATGAGCTGCGGGCGATGCGTGTGGCGTCGGACCCCCGAGTCAACATATAAATACCCCAAAAGAAAAGCCTACTAACAACTGGATCCCTTTCACATTTGTATAACTTGTTAATAATTGCTACACTCAAATTTGTGACGTAGTCTTTTTTTTATGAACCCATTTGAAAAAAAGTATACATGGAAAGTGTTTATATGCATAATTCCCCCAAGTATGTCACGCGCTTGCTTCCTCTGTGCACCATGTGACCAAACAAAAGTGAAGCTGGAGACGCAGGCAGAGAAACCTTCTTACACACAGTATCTGTTCAAAACCTCCTCTCCTGTCTGAATGTGAAAATGTCCTTTTTAGTGCCTAAAATGGTTCATTTGTCATACGCCACTTCTTTGCCAGATGCCAAACCAGATGATGACAAACTTAACAAGCACATATTCAGTGCCTCGGGGGGTGCTAGCTGTGCCCCAAAATAATCAAGTGGTCATTATTATTTTTGGACCACAATAAGACTTAAGACAGTAAGAGTGATAAATTACAAGACTAAAATTAGATGGAAAAATGCAATAAAATAATTGTGTTAGTAATCAAGGTAGTGATCATTCATCACAGATGAAAGGGCAAAGTAACTTGTCAAGTACTTGTTGCCTTCGTTGACGGGTTCTGACAAGGCGTGTGTGTTTTCAGGGTGTGAGTTCTTCAAGGACTACAAAGACAGAGACTACACGGCAGAGGGACTGGTGTTCAACTGGAACCAGGTGCGTAGAGTCTGCTGACACACACAGCTCAGCCCAGAATAATCAGAACTCCTCCTGGCTCTGTTGTGTTAACCTGATGCCACCATGTCTCCGCTGACAGGACTATGTGGATGCTCCTTTGACAATCCCTGTGTGCTTTACCCCCAACTTGAACATTGACTGGACTGAATATCAGGTATTCTATTCTACTCTACTCTATTCTATTATTCTATCTGTTCTGTTCAGTTCAGTTCTACTCCAGTCAAGGTTATTCTACCTTACTGTACTCTATTCTATGCATCTGGTCTACCTTACTCTAAAGCCCCAGACACACCGGGCTGACGGCAAAGATCTAGCGGTTGCGAAGGCCGACTGTTAAAAACATTGAACACACCGCAAAGACTACAGCCGACGGTCAAATAGCGTGTACGTTCTGCGCCTGCGTGAGACCTAGGACTGCACATATACAAACCATTGTTATATACATACATGAAACAAACTAGGGTTTGCCTACCTTTTTTTGCGCACCACTCTCACTCCACCTTGTTTTCTTCCCAAAGTTGCAAGTTGCACTCATTTAGTCAGCCCTTTCGGGGGGGTCCGCCCCCTCCTCAGTGCTCCTCCCCCCGGCCGCCTCACTCTCCTCTTTGACCGCCGTGTTCCCGGACCTCTCGGCCCTCGGACCTCCCTCGCTGCCTGACGGCTCCCGCTTGGAATCCTGCTCAAAAGGCCTTCCACCTCATGCCATTCAAGGAAACTACATGTTTCAACAGCCCAAGTCTGGCACTGATGACATCATCACCCTTTCAACAGCCCAAGTTTGGCACTGATGACATCACGGATGACATCACTGATGACATCATCACTAATGACATCATCACCGTTATCCATTTCTGACTGAATGCATGTCTGACTCGCCCCAAAACGCCTTCTCTTGACCAGGAGAAACCGCATTAAATGGGTGATGTCATACAGCGACCGGCTCCAGGTGCTTTCCCGAAGGCCACGTCGTGAACATGTTTGTGTATTGGAATGATCAGCTGAGATGAAAAATTAGAAGAACGTTTTGCGCCTTCTTCCCGTGCACTGAGTGATTTCTCTATTCGACGCCAATCCAACATGTAGAATCGGCCGGAAAAGCCGCCGACTAGAGCCCACGGTGCGGGACACACGGCAAGAACTAGGGCGACACACGCTCACCAACGGCCCAGACATTACCGACGGCCAACCGTGGACTTGGTGTGTCTGGGGCTTTATGTATTCCACCTTAATCTATTCTATTCTATTCTCCTCTACTCTAGTCTACTCTACTACATACTATTCTACTCTGCTGTGCTCTGCTCTACTGCTATATTCTGCTATATTCTATCATAGTTGTTCTACCTTTCAATACTGTACTGTATTCATCATATCAACCATATGAGTCAGTATTTGTGGTGCGTCAGTGCCATCTGTTGGTCCATCCTGGAAGTGTGCTGGTTGTGACTCATCACCACTGGCAGATCACACACACTGCAAGTGTTATGATGTGGTAGGAACCAGTCAGTGATTCTCATTGCTGTGTATTGTGTGTGTGTGTGTTGGCCAGTCTTGGGACCTGGTGGAGCAGACCCAGAACTACCTGAAGCTACTGCTCCATATCATCAACAGCGATGGTAGGTGTGTGTATATTTGGAGAAGTTTTTTTTTTTACTTAAGTAAAATATCAATGGCATAATTGGAAAATACTTCATTAAAAGCAGCAGTTCTGCATTATTTAAAAAATACTATAAATATTTCTCATTTCTAGCATGGCGTATAGTAGTGAGATTTACCGAAGTAATAGTATAGTAGTATTAGTATTAGTAGTAAAATGTTCTTAAGTATCAAAAGTAAAAGTAGTCATTTCAAAGAATGCTCTTTTTCAGAGTGATAAATTATTGAAACATTAACCTGTAAGAAGTATTTAACTGTTGTAGGTCTAACTTTTGGGGAGTTTTAAACTCTAAAAATGCAACATATTTATGATCCTATTGGATGTTTTGCTTGTAAAATCTTATTCTGTAAAGTAACTAGTAACTCCAGCCGTCAGCTAAATGTAGTGGAGGAAAAAGTAGACGACTTCCCTCTGAAATTTCGTGTCTGAAAACTGTCTGAAAACCGTCTGAAAACTGTTCATAAAGTCTCACAAATGGAAATATACTACTAAAGTATCAGAACCTCAAAACTACTGAAGTACTATACAGTACTTAGTAAATGTACTATTTTTAGGGTTAGGATTACTTGGGTTTGGGGTTAAGAGTGTTAGGTTTAGGTAGGGTAAGGGTTAAAGTTAAAGTTAGGCATGTGATGGTGAAGGTTAATACAAACGTGTATGTGTGGGGTTGGCTGTTTATTCAAAATGATTTTGCAATACAAAGACCTGTGGCAACTCTGATAGTTAAACCCCCCAGGAGAATGCACATATTGCACAACAAATAGCTGACTATCTTAAATAATCAGTTTGCTCACACAACTCTTTGGCCTCTAACTGGAGTGTATCAATAAGAATGTAAATGTGGCATATATCCTGTACATATAGGATTCTTAATAAAATATGTCATTTGGTGTACCCTTTCCTCTGGAGTACTGTCTGTGAGTACATGTATTTTTAGTACAGTAGGCAGCCGCAGTGCTAATCATGTCATGATTATTAAAGTGCCTTCATAAAAGCATCAGCAAGCATTTCCTTTTCCAAGCTTAATAAGGCAAGTTTATTTGTATCAAGTTCAAGTTCAAGTTCAATTTATTCATATGTTCCAGAAGGGCACTTTGGGTTGCAGCAGAGCATAAACATAAAACAGTCATAAAATCACATAAGACTCAAGATAAAAACATTTATATATAATGTTAGGGTTAGGGTAGAGGGTATAGCACATTTCAGCAAGGCAAGTTTATTTGTATAGCACATTTGAGCAAAAATACATTAAAAGCATTGAGACAATGTGGAAAAGAACAAGCAAATAGAATTCTAAGTATTTAATACATAACAAAAGAAACGGTTATATGTACAATGTGCAAAAGTGCAGACAAGAGATTAAAAAAAGGATAAATGACTTAAAAGTAAACAAGGAATTCAAATGAAATGGAAAGATACAAGAGCACAACAAATATTCCTACTTTTAGATGCACATTGTGAGTGAACCCATATGTTTTTCTTTCATTTTCTTATCCCCTGTTCTTCCTGTCTCTACTCTTGATCTGATATTTACGTCAACGTTACTGCCTAAGCCAGACGGGAATCACACAGATGGATGGGAATCATACAGGATAAAGATAAAGCTCTGTGCCTATATCCACTCTTCTCTTAATCCTGTCTGCTCTAGATCAGATATGTATATCAGATCCCACTGCCACTTGCAGATGCAGTCTAGGATTTCCATCTGTTGATGGACAGATATCAGTTCTTAGATGACGCTCTGCCATTTGGCTCTGTGGAGTTCCTAGATAACGCTCTGTCCTCCAGCTCTTGAGTTCCTAAACCATTCAGTGCTTTTAAGCCAACAGTATTTTGAAGTCAATTCTTTGACAGACGGGTGTAAAGACCTCAGAGCTGGACTGATGTGATCCACTTTCCTGGTCTTAGTGACTTAGTCTTAGTTTGAGTACAGGACTTAATTATATCGCGTAGTTGTATATTTTGGGGGCATGATGTGGTCTACTGTTACGATGTATAATGTAAGAACTGAGCGTTGCTACTAGTAATGCACTTATGATGTCTGTCAGTGTGCACTTTAAATTCATGTTGGCCTTCTTGCTGTTCTTTCAGATGAGAGTGGTCTCTTGGTGCACTGCATATCCGGCTGGGACCGAACGCCTCTGTTCGTGTCCCTCCTCAGGCTCTCCCTGTGGGCAGTAAGTCTCTCCACATCATGACACCCAGTCACCCAGTTACACCATCTCTCCACATCATGACACCCAGTCACCTGGCTACACCATCTCTCTCCACATGACACCCAGTCACCTGGCTACACCATCTCTCCACATCATGACACCCAGTCACCCGGCTACACCATCTCTCTCCACATGTCACCCAGTCACCCGGCTACACCATCTCTCCACATGACACCCAGTCACCTGGCTACTCCGTCTCTCCACATGACACCCAGTCACCCGGCTACACCATCTCTCTCCACATGACACCCAGTCACCAGGCTACACCATCTCTCTCCACATGACACCCGGCTACACCATCTCTCCACATGACACCCAGTCACCTGGCTACACCATCTCTCTCCACATGTCACCCAGTCACCCGGCTACACCATCTCTCTCCACATGTCACCCAGTCACCCGGCTACACCATCTCTCCACATGTCACCCAGTCACCTGGCTACACCATCTCTCTCCACATGTCACCCAGTCACCCGGCTACACCATCTCTCTCCACATGTCACCCAGTCACCCGGCTACACCATCTCTCCACATGTCACCCAGTCACCCAGCTACACCATCTCTCTCCACATGTCACCCAGTCACCCGGCTACACCATCTCTCTCCACATGTCACCCAGTCACCTGGCTACACCATCTCTCCACATGACACCCAGTCACCCGGCTACACCATCTCTCTCCACATGTCACCCAGTCACCCGGCTACACCATCTCTCCACATGTCACCCAGTCACCCGGCTACTCCATAATCCCGCGTTGAATCCATCTGCCTCGGCCGCCGCCTCATTTATTTCTCTCCACATAAATCCAACTTACCATCCAAAGCCACTCCTTAATTATGCAGCTCTGTATTCACCTTTATAAAAATAGAATCTTCAATCAAGTACTTATAAATATGCATCGCTCTATTTTTGTCTCTGCCAGCGCAGTTGGCCGGGAAGTCGTATGTTTTCGCCCGTTTGTCGTCAGGAGATCTCAAAAAGTTCTAAACAGATTTGCACAAAACTTTGTCGAAAATGAGGTCATGTGCGTCGTTGACTGTAAATAAAATGGACGTAGCCACCCATTGTTTTTTGGACTCACGTTTGGAAGCCTAGTGTTGTCTGACTGTCGCCAACATCCTGAGCCGCATGGCGCCTCCTGGCTGAGCGGGCCGCGGCGTTTCATTAACGCGCTATGTTCCCAGACGTTTAACTGCTTCTTGTTGTGTATTTTTCACAGGACGGCGCGGTGCACGCCAGCCTGGAGCCGGCCGAGATCCTGTATCTGACCATCGCCTACGACTGGTTCCTCTTCGGGTAAAGAAAAGAAAATGAAAAAATCAGTTACATCATTGTGATAATAATTTCATAGCTCGGTGGCGAGCTGTAAATCATGCCGCATTAGCCGGCATGAATAGTTGAGAGGTGCGTTTGCGATGTCTCCCTGTCATCCTGCTGGAACAAACCGCGTTGGTCCGGGACGCATAATTGAGGAGTGACTGGCTAATGAAACACTGGGAACCGTGGGGGAGGGAGGGCAGGACAAGACGACCACAAGTAGTCCTCTTTTGGTTTTGCTCCCAGTCTTCTCTCTCTCTCTCACTCACTTTCACACCAATACACACCCTCTTGGGATTCTTCCTTCATACCTTAATTACCAGCGTGTATCACTCCAACTTGAACTCATCAGAGGCAGCGTAGTAAAAAGCTGCTCCATGTAATTATACATGGAGTCCTGCCTGTGCCCTTGGGACACTAGCCGAGAGAGAGAGAGAGAGATATCAGTGAAGAAGGAGATGGTAAGAGTAAAGAGTAAGAGCTGAGGAGTGACTAAAAAGGGAGGCACTGCAGCTACGGCACTTGATCTCATCAGTCTAGACCAGGGGTGCCCAAATTCTTTCCCATGAAGGGCCAAAACTCAATCTGGGTGGAGGGCCGAGGGCCAAAAATAAACGTTGTGGAATTACATTAAAATTAGGGGTGTCACGATACACTCAGTTCACGATACGATACGTATCACGATACTGGGTTCACGATAACGATACGATACGATACGATTTTAACAATATTTTTTAAAACTTGAATAATGACAATATATGACTGGAAAAGTAGTATTTTATTTGAAATGCACAAATACAAAACATGCTGTTGTGGGAAATTGTTATTACAATAACAACTAGAAAAAACATGAGATTGGAGATAAGGCTTATCTTGAAATAGAATGAGTTACTGTACACCGTCACTTAGATTTACTTTGAACTAAAAGGTTTCTCAGCAGTATAAATTCTCATTATGCATCTTCAGTTTTTCTTCAAACTCAAACAACAAGACTTTTCTTAGTCTATTTTTTATGCATCTTCAGTTTTTCCTGTCAAGTAAACAGTTTTGCCAGAAACTCAATTGAATGGTTTCTCTCCTGTATAACTTCTCATGTGTCTCTTCAGAGACTTGTTCAACTGAACTACTTTCCACACATTGAACTTCAACAAACAAAGACGTTTCTTTGTCTATTTAAAAAAAAAAAAAAAAAAAAAAAAAAAAATCACGATATGAGATTTCATCTCAACGATACATATTGTGACGTTTTACTATCGCGAAATTTCGTGGGACGATATATTGTGACACCCCTAATTAAAATGTATTGTGTTTTATAGAAAATTAACATTCTAAATCTAAAATAACATTTCAATATAATAATCTACTTTTTATCTGTTTGGTAATTGTAATAATTTGCAATTGGTTATATATATTTAAAAAAACATCTGCATTTGTGGGGAGCTTAAACATTTAATCAGTAAACACCCAGTTAAAAACAGTTGTATTTTCCACCTTTGTAATCAAGAGAGAAATTTGACTTAATTCACAACTTGAAAAATCCTCAAGGTACTTTGAAAATCAGCTTTATTGTCCATCTTTTGTAAACAATTTGCCATGACTTTTTGCAGGGATGCAATCTCAGGAGTGAACACAGTATCCGCAGCCACATTCAGACACTGTTTCACAAAGTCACCACATGAAAAAGCTCGTCCACCCTTTGCAATCAGTGCAGATATCTGATAACTTGCCCGAGTTGCATTCTGGATAAACTTGGCCAAACTTGGCCCGCGGGCCCCAAATTGGTCAGCACTGGTCTAGAGTGAATCATATTTGGACTCCAGTTTATTATAGACTAATATCTTGATTTATCTACTGTACACTTATGTAAAGTACTGTTGGCATCATCCAAGAACACATAATCACTGTACCATAATAAAAAAAAGCGGTTCTGAAAAGTCTCCATACATAGTCAAAAAACAAAAGAATGCAATAGAGATCACTAGTTATCCAGTTATTGCAAGAATTTGGAAGAGCAAGCAAGCACTAAGTTTCACTAATCTGACCGGTTGGCTACGGGTAGCTGTTGCATAAAGGTTATCGTGGCATTACTGTAATACTCGCAGTCTTTAAGGTTTTCACTTTTCAAAAAATGTCATTTTGTTATGGTTATAATAATAATAATAATACATCGGATTTATATAGCGCTTTTCCAAATGCTCAAAGACGCTTCACAATACAAAACAAAATAATACAATAACTTAAGAATAGAGAAGAAAATAAAGAGAGTAAATGAAAGGTGTCATAGGATACAATCCAAGTGATGTGTCCCCTAACTGGATCCATTTCTCTGTGTCCATTTCCAGTCACATGCTGCCAGATCGACTCTCCAAAGGGGAGGAGGTGAGTGCATTTCCAACAGAATAGTGATTTTATTTTTATTTTTTATTTATTTATTTATTTCAGGGACAGTGCAACATTAATGAACATTTGCATGTAAATGTGCCGGATTATAGCCTCTTCTATGATAATATAAACTTAATTTGGTGGTTTAGTGTGACAAAAATAGGGATAACAAACCAAGAATGCCACTGGGGTGGGACGACCAGTATGTCCTGGTAGGGCTTATGTTCTAATAACAAGGACTGTCTGTTTGTTTGTTAGTGTCTTGAGGCTCCGTGCATGTTTCTCTTCAGACCATGGGGTCTCTGTTGAACTGGTTTATACAGTAGCTCATCCTGCCTCTGGTCTTCAGGAATAAAGGGGCTTCTAATCTTCTCCCAGACTGTAGCAGACCGTGTAAAGTGCTTGGCAACATTGAGTGTCGAAGTTTTGCAAATTCCTTTTGCCTTTCCCGATGCCGCGAGTTTGGTCTAGCTTAAAGGAGACCCAGATTGGCTAGCATGTAATCCAATTTGAGCTGCCTTGTTGCCCCACGATGCGCTGCAGAATGCCGGTGCCGACCCGCCGGGTCGCTGTCGGGTACTAGAGGGCAGTGTTTGGTCGTGGATTGTTGTCTGAGCTCAGAATATGTTTTCTTTCTCCTGTGGGCAGATTTTCTTTTTTTGCTTCAATTTTTTGAAGCACATCGTCTCAGAGAAGTTCTCTGCCGTTAGGAAACAGAGGTACGTTTCTCTCTCCGATTGTTTATCATCACCTTTCTCTCTCTCGTTGCATTTTTCACAATTGTTGTTCTTTCTTTCTTTATTGAATAGTCTTTGTGTGAAGCTTAGCTTATAACAGTCAACACAAAGCGTACGTACACTATAGAATGGCTGCTGGCCACTCTGAGCACTAGATCTTCTATACATTCTCTCATTGTAGCAAATAACTGGCTTTCATGAGCGAGGTTCATCTGTGCCAAACCAACCAATGTTCCTTTTTTTCTCCTCGTCTTTTGATCTCTCTGACACACGCTCGCTTGTTTATTATTTCATCATACTATATATATATATATATATATTTATTTATTTTTTGCAGAAGGAAGAACTCCCACTTCAAAGACAGTGATTTCACTGTGGAGGACCTCTGCCAGTTAAGTAAGTCGGCATCCCTCTCAGGCGTTCCTCTACCCCCACACTTTAATGACATCCCTCCAGATAGAAGATCTGACAGCCCTCTGAAGGCTGGGGCTCCTTTGGAGGACTGACGCCTAGCTCACGCTAGGTGGTCTTAATGCCCCGTTTGAATCTGGGCTAACGTTGGCACGGTTCCCATCGATCATTTATATCAGAAAGATCTCCCACTCCACTCGTTCGTTCAACTCTTGAGAAGTTGCTACAATTTCATTTGGAGGAAGAAATCCCATATAAAATGGTATAAAAGAGCAAAATGCCTAGATCAGTCGACATAAAGATGCATTAAGTCTAAAAATTACATAGATTTTCTTCATCAATATTACCCTCATGTAAATGTACTCTTTAGCCTCTGCACCATGAAGCAAGCCACACCTATTTTGTAGTTCTATTCTCAGTGGATCGTTCGGACGAAATGGGAAAAGCGTCGGGAAGTGTGCGATCCCTCATTTTCCTTTGTGATCCGCCGTCTTTGTCCTATTCTCTAGGACAAGTTACTTTCAAAATGTAATATACTACATATTACTAGTTACTTTCAATTGAAAGTAATAAGTTACTTTACAATATTACTGTCTGTGTAGAGTAACTCGTTACTTATTACACTACTTTTACATTACTTTCACCAAAATAACAGCAGCAGCAGAATGACATCGCCACCCCGGAACCATCCCGAAAAATAATTTCAACCGTCTTGAAGTCAGTGTAAACCCGTCCAAAACTCGAAATGTTATCCTTTTGTCAGCTATAGTGCCTATTTGCGTAAAAACACACAATTTGATTAGGAAATGATTGTACCTTTATTTAAATATGTGTTTTGATTAAAGTAAAGAATGTAACTCAATTTGTAACTTGTGTTACTTGACAAAGTAACTGGTATGATATTACTGAAATCCTATTGGTAATAAGTTATATTACTGAGTTACTGATAAAAGTAATATATTACATGTAATATGTTACTTTTGTAATTAGTTACCCCCCCAACACTGTTCTCTAGTCTGTGTAACATGCTCCAGACTGGATGGCAAGCAGACCAGTCTCGTCTGACCACCCATGCCGGTGGAAGGTCGGGTGAAGTGTTTTAGTCAGCAGACTCCACATTGTTGAGACACGCATGTGTGGCGAGCCTAAATAAGCCCGACCCGGACTGCCGGCGCTGCTGCTCAACACTCACGCATGTGTCTTTCAACAACGGGGAGTCAGCCAGCCCCCGTTTCTTGGCCAGCAGTCCGGGTCCGGCTTGGCTAGTCTTGTTTTTATGTCTCTGTATTTTCTCTTTTGAAATGGATGTTTATTGGTTTGAAACATGGCTTGCTGTGTAAGCACTGTGTGCGATTGGAGGGACAGTGTAAAAATGTTGACCTATAGGAACTTGAACTAACACGCCTCTGCCGTGTGATTGGTCCCAGAATCGAGGGATCGCGGCAGCGTGACGAGCCTGAGCAGCGATTTCTCCCTGATCACTGAGGAGGTGGCCGGCGCCTCGAGCCTCACCAACGACGCCGTGGACGTGTTCTCCAGCCAACCCCAGGCCTCCAGCTGGTCAGGAGAACACACACACACACACACGCACACACACACACACACACACACACACACACACACACAGTCAGAATTAGGTCCATTAAAAATGGATATGAAAAAAAAAAGATATGTATTACAATTCCATGTTGATCCAGTCAGGTAATATCTGAGTTCATCAAAGCTTGACTTGTAACAGTCACTAGCATGCTGTTGCTTTGGCTGCCAAGTCAGTCAGTTCTACAAGAAGGCATAGGATATCTCCAGAAGAGTAAAGGGCAGCACAGAGCATGCTCTGATGAAGGCTTACTAGCCAAAGCAAATTACATGTTGGTGGTTGTGTGCCCTTCCTAGTACAGTGCAAGTACTTATTTTATTTTATCAAACCTAGTACTAGTGAAAGTACTTTTTTCCCTAGTTCTACAAGGCAGTTTTGCAGCACGCTTGCCAGTCTTCAGTCTCTCTTGTCTATTGTAAAAGCCTCTTGGGCAGTAGCTCAGCTCTGTGAATGGGTGAATGTGTGGTTGTAAAGCGCTTTGAGTAGTCGCTCTATAAATACAGTCCATTTACCATTTAAACGATGCTTTAGTTGGGTAAGCAAAGTTTCCAGGAGGTTTTACAGACTTCCAACCAACTGGAGCTAGTTTAAGAAAAGGGAAGAACTTCCATCATAGAGCAGGTGGACGATGTAGCAACCAACTCAAATTACAAACTACCCTGTCAAAAACATCAATTTTTGTGTCAGTTCTTGATCGACTTGACCCAAACTATTAAATTAATTGTGTTGATCAAGACATCTCATTTGTGATTACTAGGGCAAAATATATTGTATTATTGTCACATTTTACGATTACGACATATTGAATAATCATATATATCATCCCATCTGTAAATTATAGGCCATTAGGCCAATATCAACTGTGGGCAAACTGATATCCTCCCTTGATGTGACCGTCTAGTTCTCCTGTCTCTCCCCAGGAGAAAAGCCCCCACCTCCTCCCCCATGGTGGTGTGGAATAAGGCCACCCTTCTGGACGAGCACCTCTCCCACCCACTCAGCGAGGCCCGCTCCTCCAGCTCCTCCTCCTCCAACCAATCAGAGCATGCCGTCACACGCACCGGCAGCAGCCCATTGGCCGTCCCCGGGAGAAGGTGAATGGTTGGAATACAGCATGCCGTGTTGTTTCAGTTTCAGTTGACAGTATATTCAGTGTCCATTTAGTTTCACTCCAGTCTGCTGGAATCAAGTGTGTGTATTTATGTAGTTGGATGGTGATTGGCGCCAGTCTAGTCAGTGCCACAAAGCCCTGCCCACTTTATTTCTGTCTGTCTTTCCTATTTTTTCTCATGTTTTTTCTCATGTTTAACTCTTAAAGTCCCTGGAAATATATAATATATAAAAAATATATATTATATAATATATATATAATATATATATTTTTTTTTAGCATTTTGAGTTCATCACATCACAGGAACCTATGTTAATAAGCCACCAGCCAAATTTGAACAATGATGAACGTCGCAAAGTATGTAAATTTAGGTTTGACAGTCATGTCAAAAGTCATGAGAATCAATTCGATTTTAGAGTGTATTTTCTCCCACGGACTGTGTGGGCGTGTCCCGTCTGCAGCAGGTCTCCGGTCTCCTCAGAGAGAGAGAGAGAGAGAGATTAAATCTTATGGCGTGATAAGATCATGCATTTTAGCACCGCGCGCTCCGCTCTCTTCAGTGAGGAAGTGGAAATCCAGACCTTGTAGAAAAGTATCGATTTTTGGGGTTAGGGTTGAAAGTAATGTCAACCACTTTCTGAACCACACAATTACTCGCATAAGACCCTAAATTTAATAGTTAGAAGGTTTTTGTGGATTTTGGTTTCCAGGGACTTTAACTCTTAAGAGTTAACTCTCTTAACACACACACACTCTCTCTCTCTCTCTCTCTCTCTCTCTCTCAGGTTAGCAGCAGATTACCCTCGGTCAGGTTCCTCCCTCTCTACAGAGTACGGAAGCTGGCAGATCGTCTCGGGCTGCGGCAGCATCCACGACCACCACTTTGCTCCGCCCACCCCCTCCTCGTCCGCAGTCGCTGCCACCTACGACTCCCCCCTCCCCTTCAGCTTCCAAGATGAAGGACCCAGTGGCCGAATGTGAGTAACACACTATACACACCCCCACCCCTTTAAAGGCCATGTATATTTATTTATACGTTTTGTTCTATGAGAGTTAATTCAGTCAGAAGTATATTGACCTTTTTCACAGCAGCCATTTTGTGTCTAAGAGGCAGGGTAAACACAGATGCAACCAAAACATTGAGGGTTTCCAACTTCCAGTCCATTTAGGTGTTCCAGTGCTGGTGCCCTCATTAATGTTTTGGTTGCCCCTGTGTTTACCCTGCCTTTTAGACAATGGCTGCTGTGGTCGTCAGCCGAACAAGGAGATGGTTTCCGGTTCTGCCTCTGCCTGCACCGCTGTGTCCTTCCCTCCCTGTTGTTTAGTCACCCGGCTCTACCTTCTGCCCTGTGCATTTCTCCTGGCTCTACCTTCTGCCCTGTGCATTTCTCCTGGCTCTACCTTCTGCCCTGTGCATTTCTCCTGGCTCTACCTTCTGGCCTGTGCATTTCTCCTGGCTCTCCCTTCTGCCCTGTGCATTTCTCCTGGCTCTACCTTCTGACCTGTGCATTTCTCCTCTGGCTCTACCTTCTGCCCTGTGCATTTCTCCTCGTTTGACACGGTTCAGTTTGGAACGTCAATTATTTATTGCACCCATGTCGGAGGCAGTCTGACTTTGGTGCAATAAATAATTGAAAGTGGAGTCGTGGCGTTATGCGAGCGGTTTTGTTCATTTTGTGTTTTGTTCACCTTCGGCTCAGCACTTGCCCTTTAGGTTTTGGATGTGCGTGCTTACTCCTATCAGTTTGGAGTGTCGACATCATTCCGTATGCGGCCTCATCTGCATATTGTGCTGATAAAAAGCGGCTTCCGAAGGGCATACTTTGCATACTGATTAGTTCCAGTAGTTACCCGCAAAATATTTATGACTCTCAATGGTTAGCAGATAGTGATACACAGAGCATAATGCTGTATTTGAACTCTGATTGTTACAGTAGGAAATCGTCAGCTGCCTATATAGTGTGAAAAACTGCTTCTTCCGATTGGTCCATGAAAAAGATGTTGTCCCTCCTAAATAGTTGAACTTTTCTCAACTTTAGAAAGTGTTCTACTCTATCTAAAATGAAGCCAAACTATGTTTTTTTTCTCCAAGCAGCTGCTCTCCTTTATTTTTAATATTAAGAAAAATTCCATGGCTGTGTGAAAAGAACAGAATATTATAAAGAAATTTAAATCAAGAAATTAAAGAATATTATAAACAAGACTCCTTTCTCAACCCCCGGCCCCCAGGTGTCCCATCCCCTCGGAGCGTCAGGCCCGCCTGGAGGCGGTGCGGGAGGTCTTCCTGGCCGCCTACAGCTCCACCGTGGGCCTCAAGTCCTCGGCGCCCAGCCCTTCCGGCGCCATCTCCGGCCTGCTGGAGCAGTTTGCCCGTGGCGTGGGCCTCCGGGGGACCAACACCATCGTCTGAGACCCCCCCCCCCCCAACCACCCCTTCCCCCCCGTCTTCGACTCCGACCCGCTTCCATCCACCACGCCGCCACGCCGGGGTTCTACCCGCGCGAGCCCAAAGCGGTGTCTCCTGTCCGCCCAGCCGGGGAGGACTCGTCACATCTGGACTTAATACAAACAATAAAGTGCCAAACTTCTCAATTCTATCCTGGGGCAGAAGCATTCATTTTATGTTTTTGTTGTTGTTGTTGTGGTTGTTGTTTTTTTTCTCCCTTTGTTTCACACTTTACACGCCCTGGATTTTTCTTTGTGTTTTTGTCGTCGCCGCCTGTGCCGTTCCACGTTTTTCTTTGGACTTTCTATTCTCCGTGTACGGTCTTGTACATGTTTGTCACATTCAGGGAGTGGTGCTCATGGTGGGAGTGGGTCTTTGCCGCAGTATCAAAAAGGGATACCCAGTTAGCTTTCTAGATGTTAGAATACTCGAGGCTCAGAACCTCGTGTCTTGTGTCCCTGTTACAGGCAGAATATCAAACATTCTTCCTTGCACCGTTCTTCCTTATCTGTTCATACATTTTTATTTTGTTTTTGGTTTGTTTTTGGGACGAATGATCGTCCTCGGGGCAGAAGGCTATATGTTCTCTTGTCTTTGTGCTGCTATTCTTAGCTGATCCAAGCAGAAGAAATATCTTCAGTTCTGGTGGATGCTGGAGTCGAGATAAACAGAGCACTTAATGTGTTTTGATGTAAATGTTTTTCTGTTCCAAATTTGGCGCAGAGGATTGAAATTAGAATATCTGGTCAGTTTTTTTTGTAGCTTGACTTTAAATATAATGATTTAGAGCCTTGGGTGGAGGGTGTCTAGATGTAAGATGCCACCTGAGTGTTATCTGAATTTGGGAGTTTTAAATTGGATTATTTTTCGAGATAAGTTTTATTTCCATTGATTTGTTTTGTCACCAGAACATTTTCAGGGTGTCTTCCGTTCCCTGAGTTACCTCCCGTTAGCCTGGTAAACCAGCCGGTCACGTGAACTTACATTTCCAGACCTGGTAGAACGTCTGGTAGAACGAGATGAAATGTGAGTTCACGCGCCTGGCTGGTTAACCAGGCTAACCTCACGTAGCACAATTTCCGAGATCTCAACCTAGGAGCTTAAGCGTTGAAAGTCCCATTCGAAGAGATCCAGAGCTCCGCTCTTGTTATCTTCTCACCTTGCCAGTCTTACCGTCTCATGGAGCGTTGTGGTAGCGAGCTATAGGTGACTTTATATTGCTGTGACCCAGTGGCCTTCTCAAAGCACACATGCTCTTCAAGAGCATGTGTACTCTTTCTGGTGACACACGGAAGGACATTGCTGCACTGGGCAGATTCACAGCCTGAAGTCATTTCTGTTCTTCCCCCGCAAACAGCTGGCTTGTCGGTGATGCCAAACGGTTTTGATGGCTGCTATACAGTACCTCAGGACCTTCTGTTGTGCCTTTTTAATCTTCAGTAATGACAGAACAGTTTCCTGCTCCGCCGGTCTAGGTTTCAGGTGTATTTAAATGGTTTGAAGAGCTTGGGGGGTTTGTGGATGCTTTGTCACGGGAGTCTAGGTTGTAGACCTTTGGCAGCAGCGTTGGCTTTACAGTTAAGCGTTTCATAGTGGTCAGGTTAACTGCCAACTCTGTTTCTCCTTTATCAATCATGTGGTTGCAAGATGATTAGCGCCGTCCTCTTAGGATTTCAATCAGTCCACCTGCACACCTAAACGAATGAGACTCGAGTTACACTATAGTGAAGGAGGCAAAAGGATATTTTCGTGTTTTGGCAGATTCTTTGAGTCTTACTTTGACCTTCTACAGTCGGAGGCGGTTGCTACATTCTAAGCTGAATCCTGCTTTCTTTGTAAGAAGTCTTTTGGTTAGAGCTATTTTTGAAGCCTTTTTCTTTTTAAACCAGTGAAATGATCTTGAGAAGATACACAATTATGGAGTGAGCCCCCCCCCCTAATGCAGATTGATGCTGTATATTTGACATCATGTCCGCCCAGTGGTTTTGATTAACTTGTTTACTTCCTAAATGTCTAATTTCCCCCAGTTTCCCTGAGGAGCTGTGTTGAGATTGAATCCTTATCTTCTTAACGCAGTAAGGAATTTAAAATCTAGTTTGGTAAAAAAAAAAAAAAATGACAACAAAGTATTTGATGATTGATTACATCAAATCTATCTACAACTCAACAGAGAGCAATGTGTCCGACTTTATACGAGAGCAGTCATCCAACGCTGTTATTCCTGCTAAAGGCATGCCTTCCCCTCCCGCCATGCTTTAAGATCCTCTTTTATGTTAAATATTTCACAAGGTAGCAACAGTGGTGTCAAAGTGAGCGATATCTTCACTGGAGATGATTCCTATTCCAGTATAAGATTCCATGTTCTTTACTTGGTTTTGGCATCAGCAGGGTTTTTTTCCTGTCTTGTCTGTCTGTAGCAGATCCAGTAAGCAGCACAGCACAGGACACCTCACTAATAATGCAAGGAAGCCAATATAGTCATCGTCTTAAAAATGGCTGAGAATGGTCACCAAAACCCTTAATCCTCTCAGATATCTTCACATAGTGTGGTCAATATCTCTCACCCACTTTAGTTTTTTGCATGACATTTTCCAAGTTGATCTAAATCGTGGCATAATGGTTTGATTTGTTGATGATTTTCTTTTCTTTTTAATTTCGTTGAACTGCTGCGTTGCACTCATTGCGTCCTTATTTTCTGTGTAAAGAATTGTTGAATTTTTTGTCTTTTTCTTTGTACAGTCGATAGATTTTTAAGTAATTTTATCATTTTGTTATAAAATGGCGCTTAATTGTTGGCAGAGACGACAGGCTACACTGCAAGCAGGTGGGAATTACAAATAAAACAAACTGACAACACATTTGTTGACTTGCATGTTGTCTTCTCTTGTTCAGATGAAGGGGCTTAACCAGAGCTGTTTATGTAGAAGAGTCGCAACATCTCCATTCACTCCAATGGACCAGTTTTTTTACTCTCAAGAGTTCCAGGAAGTAAGGTCCTGGATTAAGCAGCACTGTCGAGTTGCAGCAAAATGGACAGTTTGTATTGTACTTTGATTTATTTTTTATTTTTTTTAAGAATCAAATTGTACATTATTATCAGCTTTGTTTTAGCATTCAAAAGTAGCGCAAGACCCTTTCCTGGCTGTTCATTGGCTAATGAGTCACGCATTTTGGTCCTCCGCTGACGCCACTCTCTCTCTACAGGACACTAGGCTTAACCATTCATCTGTTAATGTTATTCCTCTACATAATGTATGTTTATTCATCGTCATCCATGGTGTGAACTCAAAATGCATCAACTATTTACAGTAGCTACACGAGGTTTAGCCCTAAACCACTTCCCCGAGAAACTGAGCTGAGGTTGAATCGCTCTTCTTAAAGGAGTAAAGTATAGTTTTGTAAACCAGTAGCCTATTTTCTTCCAAACCACATGCATGGGCTATCCATTATTAAACTGGACTTTTCCAATTTGTTCACGTTATACTTTTAATTTGATAAAATTGAAAACAGTCCAGTTATAGCACAACTTTGTGTGATCATTTATTGATCCCTGGACCCCAGTCTGTTCTATGGTTCAAGGGTAGTTTCTGTAACCACCAGACTTCCCTGCTGCCTCCGAGGCTTGAACTCTAAAATGTTTCAACTATTAATGTATTAACTATTTAAACGGCTGTTGACAGACCTAAGCTATTTATGGAATATGCTACTTTGATAAAAACCTGTTAAATATAATTGACTTGGAGATGTATGAGGGATGATTAATGCCACAGAGGAGGGGGGAGATGCTGGGCGATCAGCCTTTACACTCATCTCAATGAGGGATGGACCTCTCCTCTCACACAGCCAGTGGGAGGAGTGTCAGGTTGAAGTGAAGCTCCTCTTTCTCCTGCTTCTCCTTATCTCCTACGTCTCCACTTCCTGTTCTTGCTTCTCTTGTGCGCGGTCCCCATGTCTCCTCCCTGAGCACTGAGCCCTCACAGAGTCACCTGCCGCTCTGCGTAAATGCGTGTGCTGCCATTTTGTGTCTAAAAGGCAGGGTAGACACAGGTGTGCAACCAACTCACTAATCAGGGCCCCAGCACTGGATCAGGACTGGAAGTTGGAAACCCTATAATGAATGTTTTAGTGCCTGTGCTACTTCCTGCCTTTTAGACAAAATGGCTGCTGTGAAAAGGGCCTATTAATCAGTTTGTAATCTCCTGCTCTCTTTAAGCGCAAAGAGAAAAGTTGATGAATAATGTTAAGCAGCCTAGCTATGTTTTGCAATACTGAAAAGTGTATACAAACCTAATGAAGGTAGAAATACTCATCTTGAAAGCAAACCTGCTTAATGAGCGCTTTCAGTAGAAAGTGCATAGGAGGCAGGGCAAGTTTATTTGTACATTTGCACATTTCGTACACACAGGCAATTCTAATTCCTTTACATACAATAGATTAAAAAAAAAAATAGCATAAAAAAGGTACTCCAAAGCAAACGAATAAACAATAAGAACAATAAAATCCAGGAAGTCACAGTACCAAAGAAACAAAGCAAGCTAAAATAGTTCATTAGCCAGCTAGAGCTAAGGTGTGTGTGTGTGTGTGTGTGTGTGTGTGTGTGTGTGTGTGTGTGGGTGGGTGTGTGGCTAACATAGAATATGATTAAATACAAGAGTAATTCACAAGAAAATAAAGCGATCTAAAGAAATAGTATAGGCTACATACAGTTATTACAACCACGCCTCAAAGCATAGTCTGCTTTATCATCAATTTTACTCTAAATGGGTCCATCCATAATGAACATGTTGTATTGAAGAAGACTTGAAACTAATGATTTAATAGCATTATGTTCAAGTTATTTCTATAAGGGGATCCCCGAGGGAAATTCCAACCAATCACTAGAGACCAACGTCTGAATCTTACACTAGTTACTCCAGTAGGGCGAACTTTAATGCCCTCCAAGCAGTGTGCCATTCGGATTTCAAGTAGCCTAATTGGTCATCAATTTAAACTGCAGCGGCCATATTTGTTATTAGCGGCGCAGTCTTGACAACGGCTTCGATAGCGCGGATTGGTTAATCGCTGATGAAACCAGAGAAAAGGCATTTGTATATCACGATGCTACACCAAGAATAGTCAAACTCAACTCCGTGAAGTGGGGGATTCGACGGTCTGGCCCCAGGCAACCCCCGTACACTTGTCATGAATGGTGAATAGAGACTGTTTTTTGTATACCAGGCTGTAAACATGTTTGTTTCTACTGTAAAGTTGATCATTTTAACATGGGGGTCTATGGGGAATGATTCCCTTTTGGAGCTAGTGGCCATTCTAGAAACTGCAGTTTTTGGTAGACTACTTCCGGGTTGGCCTCATTTTTCAGAACCGAAGGTTGGGGCTTGGTCCAGCTTCTCCTCCTTTTCTGGCAATCAAATTAATTATTAATCCTTCCTTTTAAAAGGGAGTAAGTGGGTTCTGTGATTTTGGTCACATTTTTGGTTACACTCAAGCAATTGTGATGTCACTGATGATGTCACATCTATGACATCATCAGTGATGTCACTCACTGATGATGTCACAATGTCTATGACATCGTCAGTGATGTCACTCAAGCAATTGTGATGTCATCATCTCTATGACATCAGTGATGTCACTCGAGCACTCGATAATGTCATGAGTGATGGTAAGTGGGCTCTGTAGTCCAGCAATTGTGATGTCATCAGTGATGCGAAGTTGAGCAATTGTGCGCTGTGCATGC
>NC_139649.1:5999546-6019546 GCF_964638095.1 Poromitra crassiceps
GTCAAGTTGGGATCCAAATATCAGTAGTTTCAATCCCAACAATAAAAAATAGGGGTATATTACCTCTTCCCTAGATGTTTCTGTTGCATCTCTGATTTAACGAGTTTGCTTACTCCTCTCTATTGGAGTCTAATTACTTTGAACATTTGCCACTTTTCAACAAGCTTTGTATCATTACAAAATCAGTATATGCAGATGAACAATGTATAATTCCCCACGTTGCCTGCACTGAGAGCTCCCCGTTCGTCTGCTGGCAGAAACTCAGCCCTCACCAGCTGGTATGGCTCGTTAAGGCTCGTTAAGGCTCTTGATCTGACTCTCCCGTGGATGCGGGCGTACAAAAATTAGTAAATACAATATGTAGCTCGAATAACAGCCGTGCGAGCCGGCGCGCACCTTCAAGATCTGCTCTACTTCCTAGAACCAGTGATGTCATCTCTTCCTCGAACCTGTGACGTCCAATGACGTAGAGCAGATCCTGAAGCCATGCACGCCCCCCTAGAGACACAGAACATTGAAAACACTGTTGTGTTTCACACTATATCCTGATTTGGGATAGCCATAGAGATAAGGTTCAAAAGCGGCACATAGTTCCTTTAAAGAGTACATAAACCCCAAACCCAAATCTGTGAAAGTCTGACATCTAATGGTAAAGGCATGCTGCTGTAATCTGCTATTGTCTGATCTTTCATACCAGGTGATGTCACCTACCTATAGCAGAAAATGGCATGCCCCTCCCCCCATATCAGGCTTTACACAGATCTGAGATTGGGGTTTACTTACTCTTTAATAGACGTTTAAATTCTGATGCATATCATTTGTTTTTTATTAGTTTTCACTGAATATAATAAAGCAAGACAGGCAGATAAGCAAGACGAGGAGTAAACAGTGCTACCAGGCAATTACTGCTGTGCGTTTGCCGTTTGCCTACAGTAGCATTGTTCAGAGTTCCTGCTGTATAAAAGTGGCTGGTAATCCCACAGACTGAAGTCAGTGGACCAAAAAATGCTTCGGCCTACTTTTGCCCTTATTCACTGTTGGTTTTGAAAGTGATGCAAGATGACACGCCCGTCACCTACTGAGCCCATTACATGAAATAAACATCTCCAGTGTACGGAGACCATCTCCCCGGACCCGGCGGTGGATTCTAACTCAGATGTTGGGCTGTTTGTGCCGCGGTGATCCCAATGCTTTCCCCCCTCCATCTGAACAGGTGTCCACTGCCTCTCCCCCAACACCCCCGAACTCTGGACTCAGACTGAATAGAGCCACCTCGTCCCAACATCAAACATCATCCTCTCCTCCTCACTTCATCTCATCATCCTCACTTCTCCTCACTTCTCCTCACTTCATCTCACTTCTCCTCACTTCATCTCATCATCCTCACTTCTCCTCACTTCTCCTCACTTCATCTCATCATCCTCACTTCTCCTCACTTCTCCTCACTTCATCTCACTTCTCCTCACTTCATCTCATCATCCTCACTTCTCCTCACTTCTCCTCACTTCTCCTCACTTCTCCTCACTTCATCTCATCATCCTCACTTCTCCTCACTTCTCCTCACTTCATCTCATCATCCTCACTTCTCCTCACTTCTCCTCACTTCACCTCACTTCTCCTCACTTCTCCTCACTTCACCTCACTTCTCCTCACTTCTCCTCACTTCTCCTCACTTCATCTCACTTCTCTCCTCACTTCATCTCACTTCATCTCACTTTTTTTATTATTATTATTATGCTATTACAGATACAGGCTTCATGAACAACATTCAGAGAGCCTAGCATTGATCTGCAGCTACTCATACATTATGTGAGACTGGTTAAGTATGATAAATAGAAGTCCTTGAGTTTTAGGGTCTCGTGCTGAGGAGGTGCTTGTTCAGTCTCTTCTTGAAGGCATCAACACTGCTTGATGTAATGTCTCCAACAACCGCGGGGGGAAGGCTGTTCCATGTTGCTATGGCAGAGTGGAGAAAGCTCCTGTCCAGGCATTTGGTGTTTGCCCTGGGCAGTGACAGGGCATGGTTGGGTGGGAGCCTCCGGGTGGTTCGACCTGGGACATGAGCGGGGGGTAGCAGCGCTTTCAGGTCTGCCGGGCACTTGGTAGTGTGCATTTTGAAAATAACAGTTGTTGCAGCAACTGTTCTGCGATGGCTCAACTTGGTGATGGCAAAATCCTTATGGGCAGAGTCCTCATCCACACCTATGATTTTAATGTGGACAGTCAGCTTTGACGAACCAATCGGATTTGCGGCTAGTGCACGCTTGTGTAAAGCATGTAAAACAGCTCTGTCAGGGGTGATGCTGGGAAGGAGCCCTCTCCCTCTCTTCTTCTTCTGTCTTATATAAGAGGCAGTCTGCCTGGCGGCCAGCCAAACGCCACTCCTCTAGATCCTATTAGACAAGCCGAGCGTGGCAGCCGCGCCGGAGCTCTGCGATGATCACCGCCGGCACAGGATTGTTTCAATGGGAATACAATTACCTCCCATCTTGTCAGCAAACTAAGCACCTATAACCTCAAATGCCCCCCCGCCCTCCAGCCCGCCCCTTCCCCGACACATGTGCCATATTCATGAAAATAGCTCTCTAATGCCTGAAATGGACTACAATGGAAACAGGGGAGCTTCTGCTTTGTGGCTTGCTTATCATTTTCATTATGTTTATTACCTTGTTGTTGTTGTTGTTGGTCTAATAATGGGTAGGGTTAGACAGGTATATACATTGGGCCGATAATGACATTTTATTAAGTAAGCCTATAAGATCTGATTCATTCAGTGTCGTCTACCTCTGATACGGTCAGCAAATTCAGATAAATATGTTTTCAAAAATATCATATCATAGGGGCCTTATTAGAATTATAGATACATTGTTTTTGATGCGGTACTGTAGTTTATGTTTTGTGGCTTGCTTAAATTCATAATATGTTCATAAATTCCCTCGTTGGAATAATGTCACATGAGAAAAATGTCACGTTAGAATCAGTTCTAATGCGACAATTTGATCAGATTCCATACAATTATGCACAAATGAGTTGTTTTTAACTGTCCTTTGTCGCCTTCGTTTTCTGAAGATTGGGAAACATTTTAAAGCAGCTCTAGGCTATTTCATCTGGATCTGTGAACTCACATTCTGTTTCGTTTGTTGGATCTGTCTGGACTAGATGCAAACTCCACTGTTGCATACGGCTGTTCTTGTTTCATTGTTGTTATTGAGCCTAATTTTCTGCAATAACTGCACTTATGGCTGTTTAACTCGGTGAACTTTGACGTTACTGCTGGAGGCGGAGAGCCACGGAGGAAGCAAGTACTGTTTTGCCAGGCGTTCCTGATTGGCCGGTTACGATGTCAACTATACGAGACAGGTCGCTGATTGGCCCGTCCGCCTTGTAGAATCTGAAGTAGCCCGCACAAATGTGAGTTCACGTGACCGGAAGGTTTACCAGACTACACCCTAGTGGCAATGAGAGATGATTGTTTGAATTTTTGGAAGTTTACCTGTGGAACCCAGCAATGTACAGTACAGTGGGACACTTTAGATTAAAACAAAACTTGCCTAGTGCAGCTGTAACATAATCAAGTTGGCATCCAAATATCAACTATACTGTATCAACAGCTTCCATCCAAAAACATCGATATCAAATTCTAGACTAATGATGATTTATGTGTATCAAGCGTGGGTGTTTTTTTTATTCTGCTGCTATAAGGCATTTGAGAGCTGCATAGCGTGGTAGCCGGTCTGATGCTAAAAAGTGACATTGGTGGTGCTTTTAGACACGAAATGCCAGGTAGGTCAGTGAGCACGGGGGGAGCCGGGACTTCACAGTGGGAGAATGTCAATCACAGCAGGGGGAGTGCTCTGATTGGATACCCAACCTGCCCCATGTCACGTTCCTGAAGGTCCCGAGCATAAGATCACGTTACACACAAAAGATTTAAATCACATTAGTGACTCATGGACGTTTAGAGTCAGAGACAAAGCGGATGCTCTGTTCTCGTTGTCGGATTAAAAGCGCGATCGACGCCAAAACCAAAACCTCCAGATTCTTCAGATGAAAGGCAGCGGTCCTGGTGTTACGTACATCAGGTTCTGTATTTCTGATCGATGTTCTGTCTAGTGGTTCATTGCCCCTCATTTTTTCATAGACTTGGGAGTTGTCACCCGACTCGTCTCTGCTAACAAGCAATTTGAGAAAATCACTGCCAGTCAACTTTGTGGCAAATCAGTGAAAACTAGAAGGGCACCCAGAGATTGCGGACCTCCTCCAATAAGGCCAATAGTCCAGTCTGCTATGTGAATTCTGCGAGTCAAATCCGGATCCGCTCGAAAATGTAATGGGTTCTTCCTTGGCCCATGCTACACCCATCCACACATAGGCGGATTATGACATGATGGGCCCCTGGGCCTGGACACATGAAGGGCCCCCCTCACAGCGCACAAACACACAATTAAGGCCAGAATAAGAAGTAAGACATACATTCACCTGACTCTCAACAGGATTCACAGCACAGCCACCTGAACACTCAAAGACAACAGCACAATAAGGCCAAAATCACAAAACCCTCTAATTGTTCATAAACCTATGGAACATTTTGTCAAAAAATAAAGGGTTGGGGCCCTATAGAGACACTGCATGAAATAGGCCACGCCCATCATGGGGGAAAGCTCCATTCATTTCCACACACCAGCGTCATTTACCTTGAATTAAACATAGCTAAAAGCTGTTGTGTGGTGGGGCTGCGCAGACAACAAATGTAAAAAATCGCCAGTTAAAGTTTTTTTGTACTCCTGAGCAAAACAAGGAAGCCATTGAGAATTGGAATGTGGATCTAGCTGTCAAGGAAGTAAGTTGGAGTGTTCATCTTCCGTATATACGCTCTTTTTGTGCAACACGCAACCTTGCACGTGACATAGGAGAACGCCAGGATTGGAGGAGGGGTTTCTGTTTTCCCCCGTCTTGGGCGTGGCTTCTGAATGATGACGCGTTACGCAGTGTCTCTATAAGGGATCATTTGGTCCCAGGCCCGAGCAAGATACGCGGTTGTCCTCTGAAGAGGCTCTGGGTTATGGGCCCCCTGAGCTCTGCGGCCCCTGGGCCTGGGCCTGGTAGGCCCGTTCGGTAATACATCCCTGCATCCACGAAGTTTCATGAAATTTGGCTTTGGAGTAGTTTTTCCGTAATCCTGCTGACAGACAAACAAACAAACAAACAAACAAACAGACAAAACAAATGGCGACGAAAACATAATCTCCTTGGCAGAGATAACAGATTTGGAACAACAGAAATTTCACGTAGCATTTCTCTATTATACGTAGTCATTCTCTGGACACAGAAAGTCTTTGCACGCCTTACCGCTCGAGATTTAGGCACTTAAGCCTATTGTGCTGTTATGAGGGGAGCCGCCGTTAAATCAGTTAAGGCGGAGTCATGCTAATGCTATAAGCTTCGGTATCAGGGAGGGTGACAAGAGTTTGGGAGGAGGAGGAGGAGCAGGCTTCGGGATTATGGATTCTATTTCAGTTTTCGCTTTATGTACCCGCATATGTCCATCCATTTCCTGTTGACCGCCACAGCACACACATCTATAGGAGATTAGGAAAAAAAAAGTCTAAATATAGACATGAAAACGATCATTGCGACATGGCAAAAGGATGACACGTGGAAGTCGAAAAGAGAAAACACAATATGGCAGCAAATCCCCTAAGACATGTGTCCCACTGCCAGCAGCAGATAGACCAGGCCAGCCAGCAGCCTGGCAAACATACAGGCACATACACACATTTCTTTATTGCTTTATATCATTCTTTATATCATTCCTTCTTTATATAATTCCTTTTGATCAAAATTATTATCTTCTTTATTATCTTCGTCGTTATTGATTTTTCACCTTTTTTCACAGATGGTTTGAGGTTATTTGGTTTATTCCCTGTTATTTGTTACATGTTTTTTGTACTGACCAGCTTTCAGCCACACCCCCCCCCCTTTCTGTCTATCATTCATTATATTCATTATATTTGTCCAAGAGTTATTTCCATACTGTTTTCTTTTATAAATGACTATTATAGCCTACTTGTATTGTACAAAGACAAACTATATTTCTTTTTCATATTGATGAATTTTTCATATTGATGAATTTCTTTAGACCGATGCCTGGTAATCTATGCATGTCTATAAAGATGATTGGCCTGCCACCTAACACGGCTGATCTCCATTCTCCATTAGTCCCCTCCTGCGAGTGATTGGCTGTGATCAGTGTCTACCCCTGTATATAATGTTTGTCCATTGTCATTATTGTCATGCTGACGAAGCCTTCTAGGCGAAACGTTCATCACCTTGCTTGCCCACAATAAATAAGATATTTTTTCTTAAACCGTGTGTGCCGAGACATCTGTCACCTACATACATACATGAACACACCGGCTATTTATAACACCCAATATGACAATAATCTGCTAATATGGCTCTCAGATACATACACACACATACACCCTTCCCTTCCAGTAGTCCAGCTCCGTACTGTATGTCACCCTGGGCAGTGTTTGAAAGCAGCAGGCCGGTGGAGGCGCTGGCAGCTCTACAGCCCGTCCAGAGTGGAACATCTCCATCTGTGTCACATGATCACTCCAATAACAAGCTTCTCAATTAGTGCTCCTCAGCCCTTTATTGAATACTGTGCTCGTTAGTACGGTCAATTATCACCGACGGGATAAGTTGTTAAGAGGGAATCGGGTCACCTATTCTGCTCAATAATCCTGGCCAGGATTTGACACCTGTGTGATATTGTGCTCTCTGCGTGTGTGTGTGTGTGTGTGTGTGTGTGTATGTGTGTGTGTGTCTGTGTGTGTGTGTGTGTGTGTGTGTGTGTGTGTGTGTGTGTGTGTGTGTGTGTGTGTGTGCGATTCATTCCCCTTGAGGAATATGAAATATGTGTTTGTACAGTCTGTTCTTATGTTTCAACCTGCCCCCCCCCCCCCCCCCCCGAATATTAATACAATTAATTAATCAGCTCTCATTCATTCTAGTGTAATATAATACTTGACAGTAGTGATAGAAGCTTCATGTCAACACTTTAGTAGGCTGCACTATGTTGAGTCATAGCCTAGTGCAGTGGTTCTCAAAGTGGAGTCCGCCGTCCGGGAACCCCCAGGGGGCCTTGAGGGGGTTCCTTATTTTCACTATAATGCCATCCATGCATAACACAATGACAGATTGTAGGACTATTTTGGTCATGGGTTTCATAGACTTTCTGTAATAAAACATTTAAAAGCAAAAATCTGATCAGATGGGGGACCCTGCATGGGACAAAATCAAATGGAGGTCCGTGGTCTAATTTGTGTCAGTTTAGGGGTCCTTGAGGTGAAAAAAGTTTGAGACCCACTTGGCGTAGTGGCTGCTAGCATTAAGTAAGAAGTAAGAAGACTGACTGTTATTATATAAATTAAAGAAAATTATAATAAATATCATTCAATCATTACAGCTGATGTGGCCAGGTTTCTTTTGAATCTTATTTCAAATGAATAACCAGCCATGTATTCACCCACTGCATAGTTGTGTTTTACATTATTACAGTCATAGCATAGATATAGAACTGTACAGTATATTCCCGATAAAATCATATTAGGATTTTATCAGGAAAGCCTCTTTGGGATCCTGACCCCATAGATAGACTGAGCTGATCTAAACTGCAACCTACAAGATAAAAAAAGAGGTAGCTGTCCAGTGTGGTTGCAGGAAGTTCCCCAGGTGTTGAATGGAGCAGAGAAAGACATCCGAGGCCCTCTGAATTATATTAAAAATCCTTTATTCTAACAGGGATACCAACGCGTTTCGTCTCAAAGAGTCTTCATCAGGGTAATGAAGACTCTTTGAGTCGAAACGCGCAACCACACTGGACAGCTACCTCTTTTTTATCTTGTATCTATATATGCTCCATCCTGGAAGAGCACCTGATTTTTACTCTGCCAATCTATATTGATGTCTTCTTGCCCCACATCTGCACTCCCAATTGTATCTTTATAAACTGCAACCTTTTGCCTTTTCCTACAGGAACCTGCTGGACATGGACACCTTCTCCAAGTCAGACCCAGGTAACATGTCATTTTCACATCCATTCTTCTCAGCCATTTCATCTCTCACGTTCATGTTTGTAAATGAGTTCCACACAATGCCTCTGAAGGAATTACAGTCCCTGGTGCCTTAACTTACACTGTGCAACACCTTACTCAAACAGAATTTGTTCAATTTCATGCCGCGACTATTGAATCACTTCACACACCTTATCAGCGCACGGCACGCATGGCTGAGCAGCAATAACACCCGAGTCTCCCCGAGAGCATTTAGAGACCGAGAGACACTCCACTCCACATGAGAGCCAAGTGAATGAAAAGAGTGGCCCCCAGGGGTCAGTCGGCCTCGGCCAAGTCTCTCTGAATCAAGTTTGTTGATTTGTCAATTAACGAATAGTACCCCCCCCTCCACATGTGCACACACACACACACACACACACACACACACGTACGTACGCACGCACGCACGCACGTACGTACGCACGCACACACACACACACTGTCAGAGTAATTTCAATCTGTGCATGTGTGACCAAGAGAGCGAGAGTAATCAGCAGTGAGTGGTGTGGACAACAGATAAATTAAAGCTTTTACGTTTTGCGGAGGAAAAAATGCAGACAGAGAGAGAGGAGGAGGAGGGGAGAGAGACACAGAGACACAGAGAGAGAGAGGAGGAGAGAGAGACACAGAGACACAGAGAGAGAGGAGGAGAGAGAGAGACACAGAGACACAGAAAGAGAGGAGGAGAGAGAGAGACACAGAGACACAGAGACACAGAGAGAGAGAGGAGGCGAGAGACACAGAGACACAGAGAGGAGGACAGAGAGACACAGAGACACAGAGAGGAGGAGAGAGAGACACAGAGACACAGAGAGGAGGAGAGAGAGACACAGAGAGAGAGAGGAGGAGGAGGAGAGAGAGACACAGAGAGAGAGGAGGAGAGAGACACACAGAGACACAGAGAGAGAGGAGGAGAGAGACACAGAGCCACACAGAGAGAGAGGAGGACACAGAGAGAGAGGAGGAGAGAGAGACAGAGAGACACAGAAAGAGAGGAGGAGAGAGATGTTGACTTGATTGCAAAGAGCCTGTAAAGTGCAGAAAGCAGCAGCATAGCAGGAGATGTGATGCTTGTTTTATGAGCCTTTTCTTCTTCGCAGCCAAATGAAGAGTTGTTTGTCTTTCCGTCTCCAAAGATTTCAGACTTATGAAAACTGAGATCAGAAAACCGCAGAATGTTGTGTGTTGTGTGTGTGTGTGTGTGTGTGTGTGTGTGTGTGTGTGTGTGTGTGTGTGTGTGTGTGTGTGTGTGTGTGTGTGCACGCGCGCGCGCGCGCGTGTGTGTGTGTGTGTGTGTGTGTGTGTGTGTGTGTGTGCGCGCGTGCGTGACAACCCGGCTGAAGGAAGTAATAAAGAAAGGACTCATGCGCCAAACTCTCAATAACTGTCAAACTAAATGAATGCCTGTAAAATGGTTTACAGTTTTTGGATATACCGTACTACTGATTTTGTAATGATACGAAGCTGGTTGAAAATCGTTACGTTAAGCCCAATGAGTGCACTGACTGGGCCCAGGTGAAGACAACGTGCCAGGAGAGTGGGAGGGTCATCACACCCCCCTCCATAAGAACAGGGTCCCACTGGGAACCCTGTAACATAAGCAAATAAAGCAGACAAAGTTGTAAGTGTGATGTCCCCAACCCACCTGCCCCTGGTCAGATTATTGGCCCATCCTCAGCAGACCTTGGTACCTGAAGGGTACCAGAGGAAGGGAAGAATAGCACAGGAGACCAGACCCCACCACCAGGTTCTGTTCAAACTTCTGTTCTCAGACCAGTTGTTTGAGAAAGTTTGATGCCAATAGTTATTTTGTGCAATAGGCTATGCAAAACAGCAGCACGCAGAATGGAGAGGCTGAGGATTAGGGATATCTTGCAATCACACAAATCTTTATTTATGAACTAAATTTCAGTCGACATTTTGTGAAAGATTTTAACAGCGATCTGATTTATAATCCTGCCTCTTGAAATACAGATTTGCTTTAAGGATTAACATAATCTTCTCACATTGGTTTATAGATGTTAGTGTTAATGACATTTGGGGAATAGGATTGTTTTTTTTATCTACGGACAAGGGTTTGAAACACACACATGCGCACGCATGCACGCACGCACGCACGCACACACGCACGCACACACACACACACACACACACACACACACACACACACACACACACACACACACACACGTGCAGAAACAGGTCGCTGGTGGGCCAGGGGTCCTTTATTGATATGTCCCATAGATAGCCTTTCTTCCCCAGTGGTCAGAGGTGGAGAGGTGGGCAGGGAGGGTAATGATTGTGTCAGAGGTGGAGAGGCAGACAGGGAGAGTAATGATTGTGTCAGAGGTGGAGAGCAGGGAGGGTAATGATTGTGTCAGAGGTGGAGAGGCAGGCAGGGAGGGTAATGATTGTGTCAGAGGTGGAGAGGTGGGCACAGAGGGTAATGATTGTGTCAGAGGTGGAGAGGTGGGCACAGAGGGTAATGATTGTGTCAGAGGTGGAGAGGTGAGCAGGGAGGGTAATGATTGTGTCAGAGGTGGAGAGCAGGGAGAGTAATGATTGTGTCAGAGGTGGAGAGGTGAGCAGGGAGGGTAATGATTGTGTCAGAGGTGGAGAGGTGGGCAGGGAGGGTAATGATTGTGTCAGAGGTGGAGAGCAGGGAGGGTAATGATTGTGTCAGAGGTGGAGAGGCAGGCAGGGAGGGTAATGATTGCGTCAGAGGTGGAGAGCAGGGAGGGTAATGATTGTGTCAGAGGTGGAGAGGCAGGCAGGGAGGGTAATGATTGTGTCAGAGGTGGAGAGGTGGGCAGGGAGGGTAATGATTGCGTCAGAGGTGGAGAGCAGGGAGGGTAATGATTGTGTCAGAGGTGGAGAGGTGGGCACAGAGGGTAATGATTGTGTCAGAGGTGGAGAGCAGGGAGGGTAATGATTGTGTCAGAGGTGGAGAGGTGAGCAGGGAGGGTAATGATTGTGTCAGAGGTGGAGAGGTGGGCAGGGAGGGTAATGATTGTGTCAGAGGTGGGCAGGGAGGGTAATGATTGTGTCAGAGGTGGAGAGGTGGGCAGGGAGGGTAATGATTGTGTCAGAGGTGGAGAGGTGAGCAGGGAGGGTAATGATTGTGTCAGAGGTGGAGAGGTGGGCAGGGAGGGTAATGATTGTGTCAGAGGTGGAGAGGTGGGCAGGGAGGGTAATGATTGTGTCAGAGGTGGAGAGGTGGGCAGGGAGGGTAATGATTGTGTCAGAGGTGGAGAGCAGGGAGGGTAATGATTGTGTCAGAGGTGGAGAGGTGAGCAGGGAGGGTAATGATTGTGTCAGAGGTGGAGAGGTGAGCAGGGAGGGTAATGATTGTGTCAGAGGTGGAGAGCAGGGAGGGTAATGATTGTGCCAGAGGTGGAGAGGTGAGCACAGAGGGTAATGATTGTGTCAGAGGTGGAGAGGTGGACACAGAGGGTAATGATTGCGTCAGAGGTGGAGAGGTGAGCACAGAGGGTAATGATTGTGTCAGAGGTGGAGAGGTGGGCACAGAGGGTAATGGTTGTGTCAGAGGTGGAGAGGCGGGCACAGAGGGTAATGATTGTGTCAGAGGTGGAGAGCAGGGAGGGTAATGATTGTGTCAGAGGTGGTGAGGTGGGCAGGGAGAGTGATGATTGTGTCAGAGGTGGAGAGGTGGGCAGGGAGGGTAATGATTGTGTCAGAGGTGGAGAGGTGGGCAGGGAGGGTAATGATTGTGTCAGAGGTGGAGAGGTGGGCAGGGAGGGTAATGATTGTGTCAGAGGTGGACACAGAGGGTAATGATTGCGTCAGAGGTGGAGAGGTGAGCACAGAGGGTAATGATTGTGTCAGAGGTGGAGAGGTGGGCAGGGAGGGTAATGATTGCGTCAGAGGTGGAGAGCAGGGAGGGTAATGATTGTGTCAGAGGTGGAGAGGTGGGCACAGAGGGTAATGATTGTGTCAGAGGTGGAGAGCAGGGAGGGTAATGATTGTGTCAGAGGTGGAGAGGTGAGCAGGGAGGGTAATGATTGTGTCAGAGGTGGAGAGGTGGGCAGGGAGGGTAATGATTGTGTCAGAGGTGGGCAGGGAGGGTAATGATTGTGTCAGAGGTGGAGAGGTGGGCAGGGAGGGTAATGATTGTGTCAGAGGTGGAGAGGTGAGCAGGGAGGGTAATGATTGTGTCAGAGGTGGAGAGGTGGGCAGGGAGGGTAATGATTGTGTCAGAGGTGGAGAGGTGGGCAGGGAGGGTAATGATTGTGTCAGAGGTGGAGAGGTGGGCAGGGAGGGTAATGATTGTGTCAGAGGTGGAGAGCAGGGAGGGTAATGATTGTGTCAGAGGTGGAGAGGTGAGCAGGGAGGGTAATGATTGTGTCAGAGGTGGAGAGGTGAGCAGGGAGGGTAATGATTGTGTCAGAGGTGGAGAGCAGGGAGGGTAATGATTGTGCCAGAGGTGGAGAGGTGAGCACAGAGGGTAATGATTGTGTCAGAGGTGGAGAGGTGGACACAGAGGGTAATGATTGCGTCAGAGGTGGAGAGGTGAGCACAGAGGGTAATGATTGTGTCAGAGGTGGAGAGGTGAGCACAGAGGGTAATGATTGTGTCAGAGGTGGAGAGGTGAGCACAGAGGGTAATGATTGTGTCAGAGGTGGAGAGGTGGGCACAGAGGGTAATGATTGTGTCAGAGGCGTCCTGAACTTCAAACCCTTCCTCCCCACTGGGTGGTGGGGGGGCGTGGGGCATGGCGCCCCTCCACGCCTTTCATGTCCCCCAGCCATGACCCCTTCGATCTGAGCTGGGTGTCCAGTCAGAGATGGCGTCAGTGCACACACATAATGTCACACAGTATTGAGAGCCACTGACACAATTTGAGTGAGCCCATTCTCCAGATTGATAGATCCAAGCCAGCGGATAATTGGCAGAGCCGAAGTCAATAGAGTGTAAATATTCTGCATTGATTCTTCTGATTAACTGATTGGTAATTGGCAGGGCGTTGGAGACCAGATGTGCAAATGAGACTACTTGAGTCCTCATTTATGTATTGTGATCCATTAGTAGAATATAATTAATATAATTATTATATAATATATAATAATAATATTATATAATATAATTAACTATGCAGATGCCCCATATACAGCATTTAGCCCCCTACATTATTTAGTACATTGATCTGCATGCATAAAAAGCATTGGTTCATGGGGGAAAAATATGTGTTTCTGTGACAACAGTGTCCTTTGGAACAAACACACGCCCATGTTCTTAACAATTCACTGGTCTTCATAAATAAGTATATCAGAACTTTAGATATAGGCGACTTCTTGTTAGTAACAAACTTACTGCCCAGGGGAAGGTACCAAGATGGAGATTCCTCTCAGCTCATGGTCGTTTTCCACCAACAAAGGCCGGAGTGCCTGTTTTGAATCTGACACTAAGAAATTATTTTCTTAATAAGCATTTTGTTTGACCCTTTTCTTACAAGTTGGCGTGTTGAGAAAGTGGGACAGGCAGCATTGCTAGTAGTATGCATTACCTCTCCTCTCCAGTTGGACCTACTGGTGCCTCCTTCATTCCTTTACAAACATGGGATGCAGACTGTTCATTCCCATGGAGGAGGAGCAACAGTGGAAGAAGTGATGCGCTGCTACACTGTGTACACGTCCTCTTTGATAGCAACCCAGGGGACGCCTTGATGGTTCACTATGCCCTCTTTTCCCTGAGAAAGCCGTCCCTATTAGGCTCTTGCTATCGACTGTGGAAGACTGCGTTCGCGCTCTCCGCTGGCAGAGTGGATGTGGATCGCTCGCTGTGCCTTCATCTCAATGCAGAGGCCCATGAGATTTGATGGCAGATCGCAGCTCTCATCTGAGACCATCTTACGATGTTATGAATTCTGGGTAATGAAGTCCCCCCGAAATTCAAACCCTCCTCCCTCTTGCTGCCTTTCGGGGATGCCAATGTGTGCGTGCAGTTGCCTTTAATGGATAACATACACGCAATGTAAATATTTTATTTAGTAGTATTTTAGTTGTTTGTGCACGATGGACACTTGTGTGTGTTTACAAGCTTGCATGCTCGCACGCACACACACACACACACACGCACACGCGCACACACACACACACACACACGCGCACGCGCACACACACACACACACACACACACACACACACACACACACACACACACATACACACACACACACACACACACACACACACCCACACACACCACACACACACACACACACACACACACACACACACACACACACACACACACACACACACACCCTCTTACCGTAACAGGTTGGTCACTCCCCATAAATGCCTCACTCTCTCTCTCTCTCTCTCTCTCTCTCTCTCTCTCTCTCTCTCTCTCTCTCTCTACCGAATGGAATCAGTTAGCCATCCATTCCTAAACTCTTCTCTCTCTCTCTCTCTCTCTCTCTCTCTCTCTCTCTCTCTCTCTCTCTCTCCGTCTCAGTATTTATTAATTTAGCTTGACCCTGTTTTTCTTTTCTCCTCCTGCATCTTGCTTTTTTCTGCTTTGAAAAGGGGAGCAGAGAGGATTGGGATGCGCGGGGGCCAGTGGTGGTCAGGTCGTCATAGTCGAATGGCCTCCCCGTCCCACGGAGGCAGAAGCATTATGCCGATTGGCTTCCTCTACACTGCCTGGCTACGCTGTGCTTGGCTTTGATGTGGTGTATGGTGGTCTGATGATGGCTTTGATGTGCTGTATGGTGGTCTGATGAGGAGAGGAGGAGTGAGAAGGGGAGATTGGGGAGAGGAGAGGGAAGGAGAGCAGAGCGAAGAGGTGGAAAGAGGAGATAAGAGGAAGAAAGCAGAGGATGGAGAGGAGAGGAGAGAAACAGGAGCGAGGTGAAATGGAAGAGGCAAGAGAGAGATAGACAGGAAGAAGAGAGGAGAGGAGAGGGGAGGTGAACGGGAGGAGTCAGGGGTGGGGTAAGGGGAGAATGAAAATAAAAGAATTGGAGTGGTGTAGCCTAAATAACCCAATGGGCCTTTTTCACAGCACCCATTTTGTGTCTAAAAGGCAGGAAGTATTGTAACACAGGTGCAATCAAAACATTGATTAGGGTTTCCAACTTCCAATCCATTTAGGCGTTCCAGTGCTGGGGCCCTAATTAATGATTCGGTTGCACCTGTGTTTACCCTGCCTTTTAGACACAAAATGGCAGCTGGGAAAAAGGCCCATTTAGTGTGTGGTGGACTACGCATGCGCTTCCTTGTTTTGACCACCAGGGGGCGGCTTGTCTTGAATGTGTGGGTTAAGGTTTGAGGCCAACACATTTTTTTTAATCTGATTTGGGAGTCCTTTTGCTCTATCTGTGTGTGTTAAATGCCCCAATTTATGTTTTAGCTTTAGAGAAGAGATAGTCCTGTTGAACAGTGATTTCTGTTGCTTTTATTATGTTTTTTTTTTTTTTTTTTACCTGTGTTAAGCTTATAGTGCCTTATTTCCTGTTTTGAGAGGAGCTTTTATTTTGAAAACGACTGTTACCTAGCTAGTAGTTCCTGCTGTCGCGCGCAACACAGTCAGTAGAAAGAAGCCCCGAAGAAGTTAGAGAAAAAAAAGTTTGTTTGTTTGTTTAACCGATGGGTTCCAAGATTGCACGGTTAGTAGCCTATGTTGTAACCTGTAATATTAATGTGCTTTGCATCTTAAACTAGTTTTGAACGATAGCAGCTAGGCTTGGCTAACTCTTCTGTTTAGCGTTAATTGAATTAATGTTAGCTTAATGTGACCTAGTGGGCTAACTATGCTAGGTAATATAGCCTATTTGTTGTTCTGTGTTTTGCGTCCAGCTCTTATGTTGGTTTTGGGATTTCCAGTAAAACCTAAAAAATGACCAGTTGAAGTGTCAGACCAGAGACACGGCTGACTGAGCGCAGGGAGAAGATGAGGTGTGGAGGGCAGGAGGCAGCAGCCAGGTGTGATGAGAGGAGGGAGGACAACATAAAGCGCTGATTTTACCCCACTGACAAAATCAAAAACACAACCAACCTACAAATAGATCACATTATCCATATCCTCCATGTCATTTCAGGTTGTTATTATTATTTTAATCTTTAAAATATTAATAAAAATGGAGAATGAAAATATTCAAAAATGCACTCAACATACAGAACACTAGATTGTTGAAATGCAATTGAAAACATGGTAGAAATTGTGAGATATATTGTTGCTATCACTGAGGGAGACAATATTAGCATAATTACTGCGGATGATATATTAAAGATTTTTTATCACAATACAATACAAAAATGTAACAATGTGTCTATGGGCAGAAAAGGAATTGCAATTATTACAGTAGCTCCATTTTATTCTGCTGTAGTAATCACAAATGATGAATGGTAAATGGCCTGCATTAATATAGCGCTTTTATCCAAAGCGATTTACAATCAGGAGGTACATTCACCCATTCATACACCGATGGCGGCAAGCTACCATGCAGGGTGCTGGCACAACATCGGGAGCAATTTGGGCTTCAGTATCTTCTTGCCCAAGGACACTTCGACATGCAGACTGGAGGATTGTACCAGCGACCTTTTTTATCCAAAGCGAGCTCTACCGGAGCTACAGCTACTTCACTCAGAAATAGCTGTTACATCTAAGCTAAGTTTACAGTACCTACAGAGAAGTCACCAGATAGCCTATTTCTCTTGCTGAAGGTTACATGTCCCACAATGACGAGTGAAGAGAGCAAGTCTACTAGTTTACCAAGTCTAATAGTTTAACAAGTGTATAATCACTCGCTTCATCAAGTTAATTAAATCCATGTCCTGTAATAAAACACAATGCACTGTGGTTAACTTAAACCAGTGGCTTCAGTGCAGCAGGAGAATAAAAATGTCTTATGCCGATTCTCTTGTTAAGCTGTGACATATGACGTCCTGACAATACGACTTTCGACAAAATATACACAGTCTTTCAATAAGAAAACTCTAATAGTTAATAATAGATAGACGAAATGAACTTGTTTGGATTAATACGACTTCCGGGTCCAAGCGCCAAGCCTCTCTGCATTGTCAATATGCCGCAGTGCTGAGGCCCTCATTGTTTGAAGAGATCCGAGACAAAAAAAACGAGTCAACTGTTATTCTACCGCTTTCCTTGCGATGAGAAAGAGAAGAGGAACTGGCCACAGTTAATAAGGTAAGTTACAATTCTGAGCAAAGTACGTAGAAAAACTAAGTTTGGCGCTAAGTCTAAAAAGATTATCTATAAAAAGTTATGTTAAGTTAAAACATTTTTTTAAATAAAAAGATATCTAAAAAGATTCACAGGTTCCGCCATAGTTGTTTTGAATGAGGCGAATGAGGAGCGGTGCCGCTTGTCCCCGGAGGTGACGCGAGGTGAACGTCTGTCGTCAGTCTTAACAACCGAATACACACAGCGAGACGATGGTGCAAACTGAACAATTTCCTCATAATCACCACTTCAAAAATCCTTTCAGCATGAAAGACCATGAGGAGGAGGAGGAGGAGGAGGAGGAGGAGGAGGAGGAGGAGGAGGAGGAGGAATAGGAGGAGGAATAGGGGGAGTGTTAATAGAGGTGATGTACTGCTTTTAACCTTGAGGATGTGTGAGAAGCCCCCGAGTGTTTGGACGGACAACCGTCCTGTTAACTGAAATAGATGTGCTGTTTCCAGGCCAGAGCTGCTGCTGCTGCTGCACTAGCCATAGTCTATAACCCCCTCTTTAGTCCTAGTTTACTTTTGGTTTTGAATGGGTCACACAGTGTCTAGAATTGTGAAGGACCAGGTCAAATCTCACAACTGCAATGACAATATCACAACATATTGCTCTCTCATCTGTAGCAGCATCTTTGAAGTTGGTATCTGGGTTGTTTTACTGCTTACTGCAGTTGTTTAAAAGTTGTTGGAGTGTTTTGGTGCATGCACTGATTGTTGTTATAATGTCCTCATTATTGTTGTATCAATTATCATTTTTCTGGGGCAGCAACCCAATCTCCCCACTGGGATCATTAAAGTTTCATCTTAACTTATACCAACGCTCTCGTAGATATGCCTTTTTATGTCTTTGATTCTAATTGGGTGATTATTTATATTACATAAATGTAAAACTATTTTATGAATCTTTTGATATATTTAGCTTTGATGATAGTTGGCTATAACGTAGATGGCGTTTGCACATCTACTAGGCATCTCGCACACTCGATGCCTGCGCGGCCTCGCCCGTTGCTCGGCTGCTGCGTGGCCTCGCCTGCCCTATTGGCATGCGCGTGTGTGTGTGTGTATGTCTGTGTTGCTAAATGTTATTGCATCAGTGATGTCACAATGCCTCCTTGTGTGTGTGTGCCCCATTATGATATCACTGATTACATCATCAGTGTGTGTGTGTGTGTGTGTGTGTGTGTGTGTGTGTGTGTGTCCCAATGCCTCCTTGTGTGTGTGACATCACTGATCAATCTTGTGACTGTCACAATGCCTCCTTGTGTGTGTGTGTGTGTGTGTGTGTGTGTGTGTGTGTGCGTGTGCGCGCGCCCTTAGGACATCACTTTTGACATCATCACTGATGACACCATCACTGATGACATCACATCATTAGCTAATTAGCCTAATTAAAAAATGCGGTTCCATCAGGTCACCTGCACCTGCACACACCCTGAAGGTTTCAACCCGATTGCATGTAAAATGTCATAGCTGTGGCCGAACACAGAACTTGAAACAAACAAACAGAGCCCACATACTCAATTTGATATAATATATACTGTAGATAGGAAAGTCCTGTCTTTGATTAATGTTTGCTCACCAACATTGTCGTTAGAGGAGAGAGGGTGATCACTGAGTATGATTATCCTGCGCACGATCGTTTTGCAAAGCAATTATAGCTACTGCATTAAGCAGTGGTGCATCTGTGATCACCTGCATTTATGATTGACGAGACTCATGAATGTTTCCTGGCCTCTGACCAAGACACCGGAGGCAAAGCTCTATCATCGTCTCTTTAGACGCGAGCTTCCTTTATTGATCATCCCTCTTAAATCACACAGACTTTTCACATATTTTTCACTGCCTACGAGTTTACAAACCGCCCTGTCAAATATTATACTTTCTTCCCTTTCTCTCCCCAGTGGTGGTGTTGTACCTGCAAGGCCTTGGGACCAAGGAGTGGAGAGAGGTAAGTGAAAAAATACCTTTGAATTCTTACTTGCGAATCAGATGAAGTTGTGTTCTAGACCTGTGGTTCCTAAACCTTTTTTTTTTATGGGGACTCACTTTTTAAAAATGGCAAACCATCACAACCCAAATTATTCATAACTGGCCTGATCTATAAATTGTGAGAAGGGCAAATTTGTGAAGAAATGAACGTTCCTGACCATTTTTACTGAAAGTTCCGCATCATCTTGAATAAGGTACCAGCCATTTTCGAAGGGATATCATTTTGCTAAATCATAACTTTGCTTATGCACATTGACAAATTATTATTGGCACATTATTGAAAACATATATACACATCAAATACTTTATAAAATGAGACCAAATAAATGCATTTAGGCAGAGTTAACAGGCTGTCTCATTGTTTTTATTTGCTCTCAGTAAAAGAATATACACATTTTAAATAAAACATTGTGGAAGGAAATTCTGCAAATTTATTTGGGGACCCAAATAAAATCTCCTGCGATCCTGCCTGTGGGTCCCGACCCAGTCTTTGGGAAACACTGTTCTAGACTAGTTGTGTTTTCAGCTGGGCAGTTGAAGGACTGCTGCGCTCCTAAAGGCTGAATTATGCTCACCCTGCCGTGAAGGGCGCGGGGGTGGAGCGAGGGGCGGGCGTGTCAAATTACGTAAATTTGTTGGGCGTGGTTATTCGCTAGCTCCGTCGGGCGCTCGCGTT
>NC_139649.1:6024546-6027978 GCF_964638095.1 Poromitra crassiceps
ACCCCACACATTGCTATGCATGCCCACTTTCATTCATGCCTCTCCCCTGTCCGTTCACATGCTTTCCCCCCCACTCCATGTTGTTGTATGTGCGACACGAGATGTAGTTGATTGACAAAACTAAACGTTACGTTTCAGTTTCAGGACAAACTGCGACTTTCTTGACATGCATAGTTATCTTTTAAATTGACAAAAATTTAACATGTGTTAACCTATGTGTACCCCGTGGCACAATGCAAACAGGATAAAAATGCAGGAAGTGACATTCACTTTAGCTCTCTATTGTATCATTAAAGTTGATTGAACCTTCTCTTACTAGTCTCTCGTTTGGGAGTTGAACATGCAATCTCTCGCTTGCAAGACAGGGGCGCTACAGGTCCACCGATCCCACCCATCACCCTTAGGCGGCCAGCGACGTACTTCAACATGAGTCGTTAGAGAGTCTAACGTTAATATTCACATATCAACATGATATCCAACGCATTTTGCTTCAGAAATGTTCATATTTTACATTTCCATGCATTCCAGAATCATACAATACTGACAATTGTTATTGCGACTACTGGGCTGGAAGAGCAGATGGAGAGGTGCTTTCTTCTGGCTCGGGTTGCCAGGTTGGAGCGATGCCACAGTTGGAGATCTTCCAGACTGTACGCTTCCAGGTCCCACTCAGCTGCCCACTCACCTCTGGCTCTGCGAGCAGCCACAATGGAGTGTGGGACCAGTAGTGTATCTCACAGTGGGCAGCAGCCTCCCTGCAACACTTGGATTGTCACTAGCTTGTAGGAGAGTGGGCTGTCTCAGCAGCACGCAGGCACATTTGGCTCAAAGCGTTTTTCTTTTGATGCAATTAGCAGAAATCTCATTCTCACACTAAAAGTTTATAATTATAGGCTGTGCCAAATCCAAAGTAAGTGGGCAAGAAAGAAGAAAGTTCAATGAGAACTAATTAACCGACAGGAAGTGTCTAAAACACCAGACAGATTGTTAAAAGATAGGGGGGTGCGTGTGTTCTGTGTAGGTGTGTGTGTGTAGGTGTGTGTGTGTGTGTATGTGTGTGTGTTGTGTGTGTGTGTGTGTGTGTGTGTGTGTGAAAGAGACCGCTCAGGAAATTAAACCCATCTCCCACTCTTCCTCTCTCTCTGTCAGTGTTCGGCTCATTACCCCAAACAAGTGCTATATTATTCATTTCTCCTTGCTCACTTCAAAAGTAACATTATTGCAGTTTTAGCAGCGATCCTGCTCTCTGGGAGTGATCAGATCATCGTGGGAAACCAAACAGTGTTGTGTTCTTGTCAGGCCCTCTACTGGAGAAAATCAAAGTAGTGGCAATTCCTCCACCCAGCGAAAGACAACATTTCTACCACTTCTCATTAAAGTAGTACAATTCTTTAACCCAGACATTGTCTGGCACACTGCCTCTAGGCTGGTTTGTGTCTACATCAACCGACAAGATGACAATTAATTAGGAGGCGAAACAAATCCAAAGATGGAACTGGGATACTACAATCTGCAGAGCCCCCTCTTGCCACCGTGTGGCGCCGGCGTAGGTACAGGATCTACTCGGCTTACAGATTCAGCTCGCCCTACCGGAAGTGCTCGGCTCGGGGTCCACAACGGGGTCTAACTCTAACCCTAGTCTCGCTGGCCAGTCTCCTCTCCCTTCCGTCCGAGGAGTCTGCCGCCGCACGTCTCCATAACTGGGATAAACCCTCCCCTGCTTTACTCTGCTCTCCCATTTGAGCGACTGTTTCTGTGGCAGCCGGATGTCCGCTCCCGGCTTAGCTCTGTCATTGGCTCCGACCATGTCAATCAGAGCGGCTTCCGCTCCCTCCTCCCTGTGTGTCGCTGTAAATAGTGCCCTGCCGCCGCAGTGAAAACAACAACGCTAACTAGCTAGCAAGCTAACGGCAGAAACCTACACGCTAGCTCGTTGCTACACGCTGAAAACGGCAAGTTGGATTGTTTGAAACTATTTTCCAAGGGCACTGCCGCTAAGCGCCGCCCATCGCAATCCCACTATGGAGACCTGCGGCTCCAGACTCCTCGGACGGAAGGGAGAGGAGGCTGGCCAGCGAGACTACCCTAACCCTAACCCTGATTCTTATTTTTAATGTCTATCATGTCTGATAACATCAGTAGCTTAGCGTTAGCTTGTTAGCTACTGTAATCTATAGCTGTCGGCCATTTTGCTGACGTTAATCCCACCATGTACCCGACGTACAGCCAATCAAATGCCTGCCCGAGCTGAAATTGGACCTGAGCAGAAATTGGACCTGAGCCGAAATCGCACCGACACCGGGCCCGTTCAGTAACACGTTAGTGGGAGTTAGGTACGTTCAGTAATATGTTAGTGGGAGTTAGGTGCGTTCAGTAACATGTTAGTGGGAGTTAGGTACGTTCAGTAACATGTTAGTGGGAGTTAGGTGCGTTCAGTAACACGTTAGTGGGAGTTAGGTACGTTCAGTAACATGTTAGTGGGAGTTAGGTGCGTTCAGTAACATGTTAGTGGGAGTTAGGTGCGTTCAGTAATAGAGCTGGGTATTGGTTCAAATTTCAAGAATCGATTCGATTCCGATTCACAAGGTTGCGAATCGATTAATTTCGATTCGATTCGATTCGATTCGATTCGATTCCGATTTGATCGATTTCAATATGTTTCAAAATGTTTTTTGATCTGTACCCTGAATTACATGTCCAGTTATGTAACACAGGGGTTCCCAACCAGCCAAGTAGATACACGGGGAAGAAAGTTGCAGACCTGTTGTCAATTTTAATGGTTTTAGTTACACATATATTTACTCACCAGGTGGTGACAAAGGGTAAATAACAGCCTTTTCATCTGTCAATAAAGACACTTTCACAATTATGCACAGTGATTTGATTTCAGCCTATATAATTTCTAAAAGTAGATATTAATGATCAGACATTTCCATTCATGTAGCCATTTGTTTTTGTTTCAACTACAAACATAAATAAACGTCAACTTGAAACTATGTTTCAACTACCACACACAGCATAATATTTTAGCCTGTTTATTAAAAAAAAAAAAAAAAAAAAAAATCGATCTCTGGACATATGAATCGATAATCGAGGATTAAAATAAAAATCGATTAAAAATCGGAGAATCGATTTTTTGAACCCAGCCCTATTCAGTAACATGTTAGTGCAAGTTAGGTGCGTTCAGTAACATGTTAGTAGGAGTTAGGTGTTAAACAGCCAACACTGCTGCCTCGCTCTCCTGCTTCATTAGCTCCACTCTCACAGTGCCTGGCTGGCTGCCAGCTCTTTTCCCCGGGAGGCAGCCAGAGACACCTCTGCTGCTTACCAACTTCTTCTACAACTTTCTGGGGGATAACAATAATAACGATGCTGCTTCCATTTCAAGTGACAATTTCCATCCACATTGTGGGTGTTCTTACATACTTTTCT
>NC_139649.1:6028178-6088178 GCF_964638095.1 Poromitra crassiceps
CCACTATCTTTTTTTTTTTAAATTGTGACATTTCCTCTTTCCTGTACAATTGCCAGTGTTCTGAGATTTTGCTCACTCTTGCTACAGCAGACCTGCCAACCTTGGAAAATTATTTTTAGTGCCACACAGCATGTGTTTTGGCCTTGTGCTTAGTTCACATGCTTTCGCACTACAGTGCACATAACATCACTGTCAATGTGACAGTGTTAGCCAGATGGCTAATTTCCAACTGTTGTCCCTTGGCCAGAACTTAAGTTAGCCATTACTCAGTCAAAAGTTTGAGTACACTTGCTTAAACCATTGTCGTTTCATGATATATTGCAATTTGTGTGCTTACACCAGCTCAGTGGCCTTGTGGTTTGAGTGTCCGCCCTGAGACTGGGAGGTTGTGAGTTCGATCCCCGGCCGAGTCATACCAAAGACTATAAAAATGGGACCCATTTGCCTGCCTGCTTGGCACTCAGCATCAAAGCGTTGGAATTGGGGGGTTAGATCACCATATGATTCCCGAGCTCGGTGCTGCTGCCGCTCACCGCTCCCCCAGGGGATGGGTCAAATGCGGAGAACAAATTTCGCACACTCAAGTGTGTGACAATCAGTGGGACTTTACCTTTACTTTACACAAGCGGATAACCATAAGTGAAATGCAAGTAAACGTATGTTGTGATGTCAATTCTGAATAAAGTAGTTAAGTTAGTAGTAGTTAATAGTTAACACAATTGGAGAACATAGAAAAAATACTATATTGATCATAGTTTCACTGTTATCCATCTAACCATAGCAAAAAAATCTGTTGCTCATTCTGATCTCTTGAGACTAACTAGAGCCTCCTCATTTTTTAATCATTCTGTGCTCATTTATTTCTTGCTCCTAAAGCTGTGTTCACACCGAGATATTTATTTTTCTCTCTGTCGCTTGATTCAACCCTATGGAATCACTCTGTCGCTCTGTTTAAATCGCTCGTCAACAGGCACAATAATTGACGGACATCTGGGGGCTATAACGTTACGCAATGTCATGATATTTGTCCACTACGAGCCACTGTAGTTGTTTACAAGCTAAGCCTATCAGCGTGCTCCTAACGTGAGCTAGTACAGACTTCATTTCGGCTATGTTCACACAGCAAACATTAGTGCTTGAATCTGACTTGTTGCTCACATCTGATTTTTTGTGTGGCTGTTCACACAGACTTTTTAAAAGTGGCCCATATCAGACTCCAGTGTGAACAGGTCGCGGACCTGAAGTGACCCGCATGTGCAGCACACTGCTGTTCTACATAAACCCAGAAGAAGACAGCAGTAAACATGGCGGTAGCTGACGATGTTGTTTCATCTGTTGTTTACGGTTCAATTTACAAGTTATTGTGCAGTGGAAGACAGGGAATATAGGTGCAGATGATAGCGAGGAAGAGAGCTTTTAGATTTTTTTTTAATAATGGCTTTCTGTGGAGCAATAGCTGCTACTTCTTGCTAATACTTATGAGGTCTAAAACCTCACTGTTCCTCCACTGATTACCTCCCTCGCAGCTGTCCTCCATGTTTGTAATCACAATCTGGTCCTCCCTCCTCCCGCCAGTGCAGAATAGTGACGAATGTCGCTCTGGAATGACGTAAAAGTCACATTGAAGCATTAAGTCAGATATGGGCAAGATGTCTGTTCACACCGGAGTCATATTCCAAAACATCAGATTCGAATCTGATGTTTTTCCACATTTGAAAGTAGCCCAGGTCGTCTTTAAAAAAGTAACTTTCAATGTGACTTGTACTGTTCACACAGTCATAAAAAAGACTGACCTGAGTCACTTAGGTGGGAAAAGATTAGATTCAAGCACTAAGGCTGGCTGTGTGAACGTAGCCTTCATGTCAGCTGTCAATGCGGTTTGTTGCCACACAATAACCAGCGGTTTGTTCCAAGCCAGTGTGATATTTGACACACTCTCACACGGCAGCCAATCAGCGTTGAACAGGGAGCGACTGATGCCAGCGTAATTTAGCTCGAGCTGGGATATTTCATCCCGGGCGGAGAGCGTATTTTCGATGCCAGCGAAAAACTTTAATAGGTCGGTGTGAACGCAGCTTTAGGGTCCCTTAGGAGCAATAATCTTTTTAGTTTAGGGGTTAGGATCGATTTTTTTAATGACTTGGCTCTCTCAGACAGCTTCTTTGACATGTTTTTCAAAGTGAAAACCAAGTTGTCAGGTGACGTAAGGATCCCACGCGAGAACGACCCACCCCCCTCTCAAAAGACCCAAATCGAAAATGGAATAATTTCTCTAGTTTTATTTTACAAGTATGAAATAATTTAGCTTACTACAATAATGATGTCTACTTTCTAGTGATGCGCGGGTCAGGTTTTTTTAAGGCCCGCCCCAACCCAACCCGTCATCGGAGCCAGCCCGCCCCGCCCGCCCCGTTAAAATATCTGAAAATTCCGAACCCAGCCCAACCCAGCAGCCCGCAACGGCCAATTTAATGTAATATGTCTCCGGACGCAGGAGGAGCACAGCAGAGCTTCCAAGGTGTGCAAAGCAGCTAATAACTCTGTCTCTCTCCCCCCTCTCTCTCTCTCACACAGACACACACACACACACAGACACTCACATGCTGCCCTGCGCGACAACAGTTGTAGCCTAGGCCTGCTCTGGATGAGTTGCGCTGCTGCTTTCATGTCGGTCTTTCTTCAATTAATCCATGGTCTTCAGATAGCGCGACCGACTACGCTTCCCCAAAGTGCGGATGGCGTGACCGCGCAGTGTTTCAAATGGAGGTAGCAGGTATAGAGGTAGGCACTAGGCAGGCTACAGAAACAGTTCTTATTCTTCCCCATTTCTTTTAATTACCTCATGCGCTCTCAATTGTTGCAGTAGTAGGCTAAACGTAGTAGTGCAGCAGGTGCGCACACGGCTTGCAGATACGGCCAGACTCGCTGTCTGATTTCTTTTAATTACCTCATGCGCACTCAATTGTTCACAGCCTACTCACGTTGCAGTAAAGTTGACAAATAGATCACAGTCGAGTCCACAACAGAAAATCTGCGGTGGCATTATATGGACACTTCAAATAATAATTACAGCGAATAATCCTTCCAAAGTGTTTGTTTTGAGAGCACATAGGCTACCTCATTGAAGCGTTTCTTTACTCCATGTAGGCTATAGAGAGTGCAGCAGGAGTCTGTCTGATTGTGTGTACCTACATGCGAGAGAGAGTTAACGTCTTTAAGGTTAATTACTCTGCGTGTTTCATTGCTCTAAATTATTTAATAATGTTGCTTTGTCACGTTCTGAGCCTGCCCCGCCCGCACCCGCGATATTTTCATAATTTGCCAACCCAGCCCGCCTGCGGGGCGCCCAGCCCGCGGGACCCGGCGGGTTCTGGGTGACCCGCGCATCACTACCGGGCGGGCATCAAACAGCACAAGGAGGCACAGATCACCGGAAATGTCCATATCTGTGCAGATAAGCATGCAAAAGATTACTTGGATTAATGTTAATGCAAAGGCCTATGTAATTTAATTGGCTTTTCATAACTCTCATTCTAGAATATCGCTATTCACAATGTCCCATCCACGGTTCATGGCTCATTCCTGGCGGCATGACGGCAGCGCCTTTCTCCCCGGCTGGGAAGCAGCATAGTGAGCCAGCCAGGGACTGTAAGCTGGATTTACATTATATAGAGAGCCAAAGTGAACGTCACTTCCTGCCTTTCTCTCTGTACCAGCATCTGAAAAAATATGAATGGAGTGAACGGCGAGAGACGATACTTTTTTGATCCTGTTTGAATTGTGCCACGGGGTACAAATGTAATTTTGTGTCAATTTAAAAGATAACCATGCAAGTCAAGAAAGTCGCAGTTTGTGGTAAAACTGTGCCACTAGAGCCGTTTTCCCACATGCGTACCGGAAAATTACCTGTAAGTCAATATCGGACATTTCCCTTCACACCTCTCCTCTGGCATGTGGGAATCTATCAGCGAAATTGCCTGTATGGGGGGGGGGGAGGGGGGGGAGGCACTGCAGAGCGGGTGGGGAGTGACGTGTCGGCAAAACTCTGAATGGTGAAATAAGTTTGCTTGTTTATCCGTTCACCTGCGTAGCGTTGAAGCACTTTTTACAGACTGGCTTCATTTGATGTGTCCGGGCTTGCCTTGGCTGTCGGCAACGTTGCTTAGTCCCTGTCGGACTGTGACTGAAGGAGGAGGACGGACTGTGGCCAGAGAGCGAGCAGAGAGGAGAGGGGAAAATCAGCACAGCACACACATGAAGCTGACATAGGCTACTGCTCTTATTATCACAAGATCATTTCGCCAGTTTGCTTTAATGTGCGCTAATGATTAGATTATGCCCGCTGGAACATTAAGCAACATGTGTACACCTCGCCCATGAGAGTGTCGCGCAGAATATGAAGATAGACTAAACCGGGGACAGATCATGACTGATGATTATGTACCTCTGCGCTGCTGCGTGAGACTAGAGCCGTCTGGAAGCGAGAGAGACCAGGAGGGAATTTATTTTGGGAAGATGCTCTGAACAATTTTGACGACGTGGAATGGAAGCGTCATTTTCGCATGTCCCGGTATTACGTGCTGAGTCTGGTCCGACCCGCACGCAAGATCACCCGGTGGCGAAAACCACTGGAAGCGCGTTTGCGACTGGCAATAGTCCTTTGGTGGTACGCAACACCAGGGGAATATCGAACAATCAGCTGTGTATTTGGTGTTGGACTGTCTACTGTGTGCATTGCAACCTGGTCCACGAAGTCACAGCCCACTGATAGCGGAAAATGCCTTCGGAAATCAGCAAGCTGACATACTGCTCTTATTAGGCTATCACAAGATCATTTCGCCAGTTTGCTTTAATGTGCGCAAATGATTAGATTATGCCCGCTGGAACATTAAGCAACGTGTGTAGGCTACTCCTCGCCCATGATTGAAGGACCGCTGTCGCGGAAAATGACCTGAACCGTTTCCACTTGCGTCCCCTTAAGACCATACCGCTCTTGTGACTGGCACGAAACTGGTGAAATGTCGGGGACGACGGGGTCGCGCTTATACCGGCACGGCGCCTTTCTCACATGCAGGCATTAGACCACGTACCGGTCATTTTTCGGTACAAAGCGCATGTGGGAAAAGGGCTTAGAAGTTATAAATCAGAAAGACTATGCACAACCAGTCGCATAAGTGACATCTCTCCTGCCAGTCCACGTTGTTGATGGTGTGACGTATTGTGAGACACGAGAGATGTAGTTGATTGACAAAACTAAACCTTACGTTTCAGTTTCAGAACAAACTGCGACTTTCTTGACTTGCAAAGTTATCTTTTAAATTGACAAATGTACATGTGTACCCCGTGGCAGAATTCAAACGGGATCAAAAAAGTATTGTCTCTCACCATTCACCCCCATTCATATTTTTCCAGATGCTCGTACCGAGAGAAAGGCAGGAAGTGACGTTCACTTTGGCTCTCTATAATGTGCCCGGCAGTAAGTACATCATGATACAGAAGTTAGATACACACTTACAATGCCAGACTTCAAGCTGTCTATCACCGTGGAAGTAAAGAGATTGTATAACAACAATGAGCCAATCACATTCCCCTGCATCCACATTTAATCCAACAAGTTAATAATAATCGTGTAATTTGGAGTAGATTTTTTTTTTAAGTTGCTTGTACTGTATATCCAGTGTGAGATGCAGATGTTTTCTTACTTGGGTCCAGCATGGGCTGTTGTCCTCAGACTGGGCAGAAGAGGTGTGAGGAGTTGGAGTGGATGGCAGTGGAGGTGTCCATTGGCTGGACAGAGGGGGAGGCAGATGCATCACTTGGTTGGCCCTGGAAGCAGACACAAGAGACAAGATAGCAGACAAGTGTGTTACCATACAATGACGCAGTGTAATGTTATGTGTGGTTGTATGCAGTCATAATGCCTTATTATAAATGGTTTTAACTTGACAACAAAAACATTCTAAATTGAACCCCAGCTCACTTCCTGTTGCATTAAAAAAATCATTAAAGTGGAGGACTGGCCATTCTGTGAAAACCGTCTATAGTAGTGTTGTGAGAGGTTACATGCTGCCACTCCGACGTGCTGCCACTCCGACGTTCTGCCACTCCGAAATATCGGCACTCAGAAAGGGATCATGTCTATGTTCCCCGGGTTCTATATTCCCCGTTTTTCACGCCAAACCTAACCTCCCCCCATGCCTAAACCTAACCTCCCCCAGACCCTAACCCAAAACCTAACCTCTCCCACCCCCACGCCTAAACCTAAGGTCGGCATTGCGGCTTCTAAGGTGAACGACCGCCAGTCCGAATAATGGAAGTTAACGTTCGGAGTGGCAGGGCTTCGGAAAGGCAGTCAGTAGCCGTTGTGAGATAATGCGCCTTTGTCAATAGTGGTCATCAAACTTCTGTTGGTCATCCATGTGAACATGAAATGAAACACACCACACAACAGCTCTACCTGTATCTGCTGGGCGATGTTGAGACGAGAGGCAGGTTGAAGGTCCCCAGCCTGACTGTTCTCCGTTCCTCTGTGGTCCACTCTCAACTAGCATCACACAGCGTAGCATAAGGAAATTGGGGGAGTAGAGTGTTCAAAACGCTCTCCTACCCGTCTCCGACGTCCAATCGCGGATCCAAAGATATAATAATATTTCATGAAGTTTTACTTCCCAGGTGCACTGGATAGATACTAGATAGATCAGTTTTATTTCTGTCATGCACCATATTTGTGGTGCCTAGCCTGTATGTCCTTACAAGACACAAATCATTCAAGTTCAACACTTGATTTGATGATTTGATCAATGTGCTGCCGTATCCGTGTGACTGCAATGTTGTATGTTTGCTCAGACGCGTGCACCATGATAGTGAGATCAAACACCCTGCTGTAAATTCAGCACAGGCTGTGGAAAGACTGCTTTTTAAAGGTTGTTTCATGCAGGAATATCATTTTAACTGCCGCCTAAACTACTGGCTTCCATAGGGATATTATTATATATTTGGATCTGTGATTGGACGTCGGAGACTGGTAGCAGAGAGTTTTGAACACTTGACTCCCCAATTTCCTTATGCTATGCTGTGTGACGCGAGTTCAGAGTGGATCACAGAGGAACAGAGAACAGCGGAACATATGTGGCTAGACACACTGTAGCTGTTGGCAAAGATATGCAAAGGCATGACTTACATACAGGTTTCTCTGACATTTCTATAAAAGCGTCTCAGTCACTCTCTCATACAGTGAATTATGAATCATTCAAGCAAGTTTGTACTCAGAAGTCTAATAGATTTTACCTGAAGCATAGAGGCAGAGGGAGACAGATGAAATCCAGGTGGGGGAAAGCTGTGGATGGATTTCAGGGAGGACACTGCAGCAGCAGGTGGGAAACATCTTACAGGCTCCCAGTTATTTCCTGGTCTATAGAGTACAAACATCCTTGTCCTCAATCAATTTAATCAACCAAAATCTCATACTGTTTCATCATACTGCTTTCTTAGCTAACTTAACAAGAATACATTTACACATTAATACACAGCAATGTGTGCTGCTGAAGCTACCCACTACATTCTCATTTTGCATACAAACACTTTGATAGACACTGAGCTAATGAGCACATGTTGAGAAGTAAATCAGAAGACACAACTAAGTTGTGCTATCCATTACCCTGCACCAAATAAATTGAGTTTGGCCCAGAATCTCCATTTCTGCAAGCCATGCATTGTGAAGAGAACTCCTAGCTAGCAAGCTAACTAGTAACAACACACTTTAAACTAAATTAAGTCTAAACTCATTCAAATTAGCCGGACATGGTCCGAAAGTTAACTGGCAGGCTGTGGTACATCAGCCCAGTGTGTCCTGTACCTATAATCACGTTAGTAATGTAGGCTAACAGTAACAACAGCTGGGGAGTTGCAATCGTAGCCCATAACATTAGCGTTAGCTCAATGCTAACGTTAATGCTAACGCCATTAGCGTCACTTTGCGCGACTTAAAAACACAGATTTGGCTGGTCTAACCTCATTTGTTACTAGTAGTGGACTTACCTTTCCTGCTTACTTTAGTTGAATATACTGCTAATCCCATGAGACCATCCGATGAGAGCCAAAAAGTGAACATCTTCATGGCTTAACCCGCGCAGGAACTTCAAACTCAGGCCAGCTTCTTCTTCTTCTAGTAGTGTTTTATGGCGGTTGGCAAACAACTTATGGTGCATTACCGCCACCTTCTGAAATGGAGTGTGGATCAGAACGGACTTCTAAAACACTATCCTGACTATATTCTTCTATTTCGTCCAGTTTCCTCTAAAAAAAAATATATATCCCTATACCCCACATTCCCTGAATTCAACTGCAATATTTATTTTAACTCCAGCTTGATTCGATTGCTCTCCAATCTGTTCTTGAGGATCTGTCTTTCCTGTTGGTAGTACAGACAATCAATCAGATTTTGATTTATGATTAGACCTCTGACTTCTTTTTTGTTATTAATTTTACTTATATTTGTGTTTGATCAAAATGTTGTAATTGCTCAGTCTTGATTTTGATATGACCAGAAATGACTAAATGTCAGACTTTATTATTATTATTATTGTTATTATTATTATTATTATTATTATTATTATTATTATTATTATTATTATTATTATACTAATAATAATAATAATAATAATAGTAATCACAATAATAGCAATCATAACAATAATAATAACAATAATAATAACAATAACAATAATTATGTCAGTTGTTTCGGAGACTTCGCATCAACACCAGGGGCCGGCCAGCTCCCAGGGCACATTCTGGGCCTTCTGAGTCCATCACATGACATCCCTGAGTCCATCCATGACATCACAATGCTGCCCTGTGACATCATGACAGATGTGATGCCCCTGCCGACGATGTATGACATCAAGTAGAATGAGCTCTTCTTAACTATGCCACGAACACCACGCCCCATGCAGAGTGATTCAGGAGACGAAGCCAATAGCAGTCCGGAACAGGACGGGATAATTAGAAGTACTCAGAGATTATTAGACCGTGTCCTGGCAGACACACCCGTGTCAACGCAAGCTTCAAGACCTGAGCCAGGCCCTTGAGAGAGACAGCTGATGGTGGGAACTGGTCCCCCACGGCTGCCTTTAAAACCTCTACAACATCAGTAGTAGTATGTGGTTACTAAAATCCTTGAAGGTATAACATTACCAGAGCCTGCTTTATAAAAAACTGGTATGATAACCCCTTATGCCATGGCCAGGAACACTGTATACACATTGCACATTTTAATTTATCTTTACTATAGCTACTGCACACTATAAATAAGTATACGTTGCCCTCAACGTACTTACACAGCGGGGAAAGGTATAGTATTATATGCTATTTATAGGTTTCAAAACAAATGAGAGTGGTCCCTTAAAGGATTACAGTATCCCCAATGAAATATAATTAAAATTATAGCTGCAGCGATGGGTTGTGGCCGGGCACGACCCATTGCTGACTGGATGCTTGGTGGTGGTTGTTATGTCTGATAACGTTATGTTACGGCCTGGTTGGCCTTGTTAACTTAGGTACATGTTACTGTGCCTTTAAGAGTTACTGCACCCGATGTACGGCATTGTTGTAAAAGCGTGGGTTTACGGCAGGGAAGTAAAGAGCATGAAACGAGCAACATGGTGTGATTATTTAGCCTATTTAGCGAGGATGGCTGACTTGATTTTGCCGCCGCCGCCACCTTTTTTACCCGTCCCCAGTGACCCAGCTGTTCCCTGGGATCGATGGCAGAGGTCGTTTGAGGATTATTTGCTGGCTTTGGGGCACTCGGATTTGGAAGAGGATAGGAAGTGCGCGCTCCTCCGCCACTGCCTCGGCCAGGAGGGACAGCGGATCTTCGCGACACTCACGTTAACGGATGGCTCGTATGCTACAGCTACCGCGGCCCTAAAGTCTCACTTCAGCACGGGAAGGAGCCGACGCATGCACCGCTTTGAGTTTCGTCAGAGGGCTCAGAAGCCGGGTGAGATGGTTGCGCACTTTGTGTCTGCCTTGCGCGAGCTGGCTAGGCTTTGTGACTTTGGGGTTTTAGAGAATGGACTTATAGTGGACCAACTGATAGAGAAAACGTCCTGTAACCAGCTGAGAGAGAGGCTGTTACTGGAGCCAGACTCCATGACACTGGCGGATGCGTTAGTGATTGGGAAGCAGTTGGAAACGGCTCTATCGGAGGTGCGCAAGTTGGGCCGCGCTGTGCACGAGCCTGTGACGTCATTCGCCCCGTCAGTTCAGACTGTGGCTCAGGAGACGGCGGGGACCGCTGCTGCAGACGTGGTGAGTGACAGTTGGGATGTACAGAGAGTGGACAGAGGCCCTAGAGAGGGCGGGCCCAAGTGCTGTAATAACTGTGGCTCCTCTAGACATGCAACCAGAGATCAGTCATGCCCTGCTGTGGGCAAGCGCTGTCGTAACTGCAACATGATGAATCATTTTGCACGCTGCTGTCGCTCCCCTCCTGCCCACTCAGATACAGCTGTTGTTCCAATCAACACAATACAGAGCCCACAGACCTCACTCAAGCATTGCACATGTCGTGTGGGTGAAGCAAGCGTACCGCTCCTGGTGGACACGGGGGCAAAAGTGTCAATACTGAACAAATGCACGTATGATTGACTCTTCAAACACGTGCCTTTGGAAGCAGCAGGTAACGCTCTGTCGGGTTATGGCCACTCCCCCATCTCCACTTTGGGTGTGGCCCGCCTTCCTGTCAGATATGACCAACAATGTGCCCCTGACACCAAGTTCTACATCACACAGAGGGGAGCCAACATCATGGGTCTTGATCTGTTCCTCGCCCTGGGCTTTACTATGACTGATGCGAGGGGCCTGCATGTCCTGCAGGTCGCCATGTCCTGGCCCGACCGTTTCCCACATCTGTTTAAAGGGCTGGGCTGCATGTCTGGATTTGTTCACCGGCCTACTGTTGACCTGTCTGTCCGCCCCGTTATCCAGCCTCTGCTGTGCATTCCCCTCGCCCTCCGTGATGCAGTGGAGGCGGAGCTACGCTGCCTGGTGGAGGGGGATGTCATTGAACCAATCAACGCATCACCGTGGGTGTCCAACTTGGTGATAGCCAAGAAACGGGGGGGCGGGCTGCGCCTCTGTGTCGACCTGACGGATGTAAACAAAGCCATCATCCCGGATAAGTACCCTCTACCCACGGCCGAGGAGCTTACTAGTCATTTCCACGGCTCCATTGTCTTCAGTAAGATGGATTTACGTCACGGCTACCTGCAGACTCGCCTGGCACCTGCCAGCATGAGCCTCACAGCGTTTGTCACGCACGTGGGGGTTTTCAGATATAAACGCATGGCGTTTGGACTGTCATCGGCCCCAAGTTGCTTTCAGAAGATGTCACTCATCCTGGCCGGAATCCAGGGGGTCTCCATCTACCTGGACGACGTAGTGGTACACGCACCCTCCACCGCGCTGCACGATGCTCGCCTGGAGCAGGTTTTTCAACGTTTTGAACAGCAGGGGGTCACACTTAATGCTGAAAAGTGCGTGTTTGGAGTTGCGGAGGTCGAGTTCCTCGGCTTCAGGCTCTCCAAGGACGGTATTGCCCCGATCATGTCCCACACTGAAGCCATTCTGTCCCTGCCCGCAGTCGCCATCCCATCTCTCCTCTTTCCTGGGGATGGCCACCTACTATCTGCGGTTCATACCACACTACTCTGACTCAACTGCCCCCCTGCGCCAGCTGCTCAGAAAGGATGCTGTGTGGGAGTGGACCCCTGCCTGCCATGAGGCCGTGCATGCCATCAAGCAGCAGCTTACGTCCCCACCCACATTGACGCATTTCAGTCTGAGCGTGCCCACCTTGGTCACCTGTGATGCTTCTGGGGTGGCGCTTGGTGCGGTGCTCTCCCAGGTCCAGGAGGGGGTGGAACGCCCTGTAGCTTTCGCCTCACGGGCACTCTCTCCGGCGGAGCAGAAGTACTCTGTGGGGGAGAGGGAGGCCCTGGCCTGTCTGTGGGCGTGCGAACGCTGGCACGTCTACCTGTACGGCAGGGCTTTCACCATCCGCACGGACCATCAGGCGCTGACGGCACTGCTGGAACCCGGGGCTTGGGGCACAGGCCCATCAGACTGCTGAGGTGGGCTGATAGGCTGAATCAGTACAACTTCAGCCTTAAGTTTGTGCCGGGGCGTGCTAATACAGCGGCTGACCTCCTATCCAGAGCGGTCTCCGTGACGAAGGAGACGGGTGGGGTGACACCCGATTTGGAGGACGACGAAGACTGGGTCAACATTCTGCATGGGCCCCTCAGCACGGTAGTCACCCTGGCAGAGCTGCAGCAGGCCTCAGCTGAAGACGAGACTCTCAGAACCCTCTGGGCTTATGTCCAAGATGGCTGGCCTGCCACGGTGGACGACAATCTGCTTCCCTACCACCGGGTCCGTGATGAGCTCTCCTGCTGGGGGGCTGTGTGCCTCGCTCACGGCCACCGCACCATTGTACCGGAGACTCTGAGGGCCGGAATACTGCACATGGCGCACGAGGGGCATCTGGGGGTGGTCAAGGTGAAGCAACGTTGCAGAGATACAGTGTGGTGGCCCCATATAGACTCTGACATAGAGGAGCTGGTGCGTAACTGCGCCTGCTGCCTTCTGAGCGGGAAGACAGGCCAGCCGGCTACAGCACCCCTCACTTCAATCCCTTGGCCATCTGCACCATGGGAACATATCCAGGTTGACCTCTGTGGGGAGCTCCATGGGGCGCCCGCACATGCGCGCTACCTGCTGGTGGTGCATGACCTGAATTTGAAGTGGCCGGAGGCTGTCGAACTGAGCTCCATCACCACACACACAGTCATCGACCGCCTCACCAACCTGTTTGGGCGATGGGGCCTACCCAGTGTCATCACAACGGACAATGGGCCCCAATTTGCATCAGCAGAGTTATCAGAGTTCCTGGCACTGCGGTCCATCAGACACATCAGGACAGCAGTGTATCACCCGGAGAGTAATGGGGGGGTGGAAAGACTAAATAAAACCCTCAAAAATGGAATCCGAGCCTGCCTGGAGGAAGGGAAAACCTTCAGTGCCACACTCAACCAAACTCTCCTGACCATCCGGGCATCCAAGCACTCCACCACGGGGATGTCACCTGCACTGCTCATGATCGGGCGCGAGCTAAAGCAACCACTGGACTGTTTGAGAGCTGAGCCAGCTCCTGCACAAGAGAGGCCAGGGCTCCAGAAAGTCAGAGCCCGGGTCCAAGGTTCACAGGCCCAGATGAAAAGGAGGTTTGATGCCTCTCGCAGAGTACAGACCCCCACACTGTCTGCAGGGGACTGGGTCAGGATTAAACATCCCCACCGCCAGAACAAGCTGAAGTCATTCTGGTCTGAACCCCTCCAGGTGACTCAGCAGCTGGGTCCGGCCACGTACAGACTGGACAACGGGAGCCGCTGGCACGCAAACCGCCTGCACAGAGTCGCAGCTCCAACAGCACCTGCACCACCCCTGTCTGCAGCGACGGCGCTCGGCTGGCAGCCCAGACCAGGAGCAAATCGGGTGGGGGGTAACCTACCGCCACAGCCAGAGGCTGTTCCCCAGCCTGCGCGCCCTCAGAGAGTGAGGGTCCCGCCCGCCTGGCATGGAGACTATGTGACTGGGTGATAAGGGACACAGGGTTGTGGACTGAATGTTATGTTCTTTAAAAGGGGGGTGGGGGGAGAAAATGTTGTCTGATAACGTTATGTTACGGCCTGGTTGGCCTTGTTAACTTAGGTACATGTTACTGTGCCTTTAAGAGTTACTGCACCCGATGTACGGCATTGTTGTAAAAGCGTGGGTTTACGGCAGGGAAGTAAAGAGCATGAAATAAGCAACATGGTGTGATTATTTAGCCTCTACCTAAACATAATAGTGGTGTTTTATGGGACTGGATGCTTGCATGTAAAAACACACATTGCTTCCACTTATATAGGGTGAGCCAGGAAGGACACACTGCTTCCACTTATATAGGGTGAGCCAGGAAGGATTTATGACATCACAATTGCTCGAGTGACATCACTGATGGCATCACAATTGCTCGAGTGACTGATGACATCACAAATACAACCTAATTACCCTAGGTAATTAGGGTAATTAAGATGCTGTTTAGGCAGTGCATTTTGATGCACTGTGGGCTCAATTTTTGACCAATCGAAAAGCTGTTTGATACTTTTGTGTAGGACAGTCTAACGATGCAGATGCTGACGTTTCGTGTCGTTTGAAGAAAAAATGTGGGTTAAAAGGGCGGAGCGCTACTTTGTTCAGAATACCTTTTTTATGATTATTATTATATATTATTAAGTAGCCCAGACAGCACACACCAACACCAAGTAGCCCAAATAGCAGCAACTTATGTTTGAATGTAAATCTGACTATAGTATATATTCATAATATATGTATAGATTGGCGGTGGGGGAAGACCCACGGACATCTGTGAAAGAACGGATGACAGCTCGGAAAGACGGCACGCAACAGTGTTAGGGCTGGCACCCTGAGGCACTGCGCAAGCTAGCTATAAGTACAAGACCAAGTGCAAAGAGCAGCTACAGCAACGCAAAGCACCTGATACTACCCAGAGAGTTATCTCTGGGTTTATTAGTACTGCTTGTTAGTTGGCGGAGGACCGGGGTCAGGAGTTAAACCACAGTGCCCTGGACCTCGTTGCTCAACCTGCTCAGAGCACAAGAAGAGGGGGTGCAAGATGGGTGTGGCTGACTAGAGCTCACAGTTGGAGCCCTTCTACAGGCGAAGATTAATCTTCGCAGCCCCACTCAGGCGAGGCGTACAGGCTGGGGGGGCGAAACGCTGGTGACCCTGAGATACCTGCTGAGGATGTAGAAGGGTTTCCAACGGTGTGAGTGCTCTGGCCACACTCTCACCAAGGAATACCGCCGTGGGGGCGGCATGTCGTAGCTCCTGCGGTTTCTGCTTGTGGCAAGGCATCTTTGATGTGAAGTGAACGTCGGGGGTGCTTTGCTGCGGGCGGGGTCCGTGGGGGCCGCAGTGTGTTGTCCTGCGGTTTACTTCACCCATAGAAATGAGGTGTTATGTCAAGTTTCAAGTCGTTTCATCCATTTTTGGTTGAATGGCGGCCATTTCATTTTGGCACGACTGTGTATGTTCCAGCGCCCGCAATCTTGAAACGAGAAAAGCGATTGGCACCAAACAACACAAATCTACTCATATGGGACCCATATACAACATATTAAAAGATTGGAGTGCTACCATGTTCAGAGAACGTTTTGCTAACATTGGACTCAGCGGCATAAGGGCTGTCAGGCCCCCAGGGCAGAGGTTGATCAAAGGAACTTTTTTTCCTGAAGGACTTGGGGAGTTTATTGTTTCATAATCATGTTTAGACACCAAAGACTTGTAATATACACATGAGCGTACCATCCCTCAGTAGAGTGACAGGCATGTGGGGTCAAAGTTCCAAGGTCACCGTGTGCACGTCCCACATTACCCAATGGAAAATATGGTCCCTGCACACCGGGAGGAAACCATGTGATTGATGTGGCTGAAGATTACCCTCAATAGACTTGTAGAAAAGGGTCCATAATGGCCCACCGTTAGGCCTGTTCTTGGGGCAGTCGATGCTCGCGAACCGGCGCGCCAACGACGTAATGACGATGACACCGCCCGGACATCATCAATGATGATGTCAGAGGTCACCTGTGAGGTCATCGGCGACGTCAGGCGGTCTAGGCTGACTGTGATGGCAGACGGGACTTTACGGGGTCACCGATGATGTCATAGCATAGAGTTCACCTGTGAGGTCATCGGCGATGTCAGACATAACATATATATACAAGGTGTTCTGTGACGCTGTATCCGGTATACTTACTTCTTATATACTTCTTTTCTACTTCATAATGTCTACCCTTACCACGACCAAATCCGAACCCGAGCTGAACCCTGGCTGTCTTACAACCAGCCAGGCCCTGGTGACCGACTGCCTACAACCAGCCAGGTCACGAGTGGTATTCCTTCAACCGCGTCCGAGGACCGACATCTCTGTGGTTCTGATCGACCACTGCCCGTGAGCCCTCAACTTCGATCCAGCACACTTCACGAGGCAAGCCCACAAGCTTCGCTACAAGACTAGATGCACAAAATGAGAGCCAATCAGGGTTGCTCACAAGGTCAGGAAAGAGCTAATTTGCCATAGCATTGCAACGGATGGATAGAATGACTAAATTTTTTGCACGTGTGTTCAGGGGGAGGTCCTGAACTAGTGTAGAGAATGAATATCGCTTCATTCCGTTAAGCCATGCCAAGATGAGAGCCAATCAGGGTCGCTCAGAAGGCCGGGGAACAGCTAATTTGTGATAACATTGCAGCGGATGGATAGAATGACAAAATTTTTTGCACGTGTGTTCAGCCGGAGGTCCTGAACTAGTGTAGCGAATATCGCCTCATTCCGTTAAGCCATGCCAAGATGAGAGCCAATCAGGGTCGCTCAGAAGGCTGGGGAACAGCTAATTTGCCATAACATTGCAGCGGATGGAGAGTATGACTAAATTTTTTGCACGTGTGTTCAGCTGGAGGTCTTGAACTAGTGTAGCGAATATCGCCTCATTCCGTTAAGCCATGCCAAGATGAGAGCCAATCAGGGTCGCTCAGAAGGCCGGGGAACAGCTAATTTGCCATAACATTGCAGCGGATGGATAGAATGACTAAATTTTTTGCACGTGTGTTCAGCCGGAGGTCCTGAACTGGTGTAGCGAATATCGCTTCATTCCGTTAAGCCATGCCAAGATGAGAGCCAATCAGGGTCGCTCAGAAGGCCGGGGAACAGCTAATTTGCCATAACATTGCAGCGGATGGAGAGTATGACTAAATTTTTTGCATGTGTGTTCAGCCGGAGGTCCTGAACTAGTGTAGCGAATATCGCCTCATTCCGTTAAGCCATGCCAAGATGAGAGCCAATCAGGGTCGCTCAGAAGGCCGGGGAACAGCTAATTTGCCATAACATTGCAGCGGATGGATAGAATGACTAAAATTTTTGCACGTGTGTTCAGCCGGAGGTCCTGAACTGGTGTAGCGAATATCGCTTCATTCCGTTAAGCCATGCCAAGATGAGAGCCAATCAGGGTCGCTCAGAAGGCCGGGGAACAGCTAATTTGCCATAGCATTGCAACGGATGGATAGAATGACTAAATTCTTTGCACGTGTGTTCAGCCGGAGGTCCTGAACTACAATGATAACCTTAAATGGAAGTGGGCGAGGCCAAGGGGCGTCACCCCCCACCCTTCTGAGATCAATTTAGATAGTAAGTAGCCCTGGTGGCATGTGGGCGGGCTGTGTGTGGGCTAGAAGGCTGACACTTGGTGGTCGTAGAGTAGCAGGGGGTGCCACAAACATACCAAAAGATCAGCCTTCTAGCCCTCACCTCTCTTGAGAAACAGCTGTGTTCACCCTGCGTGTACACCGCGCATGCTTTATCATGTAATATGTAAAAGCTTATATCTCAAAAACGACTCAGGCTAGCAGGCAGTTCCACCTGTGCCTCCCGCCTCCCAAGACCAGAGGCAGGCGTGCGTCCCGGCCTCAGGGTTAGCACCCCGGAGGGCGCCACCCACTTCACCGGTGCCCGCACCCCGGCTCAACATTTCACCCGTGCCTCGCACCTCCCATGACCGGGGTCAGGTCAGCACGGCAGCTCCAGAGCCAACGACGTAATGATGATGACACCGCCGTGACATCAGCGATGATGATGTCAGAGTTCACTTGTGAGGTCATCAGCGATGGCAGACGGTCTAGGCTGACTGTGATGGCAGACGTGACTTTATGAGGTCACCGATGATGTCATACCTCCCCGGACGTTGTGACATCACCAACGGTGTCATACCCCGAATGTGGGGGGGTATAAAAAGGTGTTGTTCTGTTATGATATGCTTCTTGGTCCTATTCCCCTTTCTGCAATCTGTAAGCTCTATACGTGGCTTCTGCCTTGCTCCTATCTGCCTGATATTTCATTAAAGCCTGAAAAGACATCTCTGTGGTTCTAATCGACCACTGCCCGTGAGCCCTTACCTAAGATCCGGCAACTTCACACTTCACACAAGGCAAGCACATAAACTTCCTTACAAACTGGTCCTTCGAGCCGGCGTGCGTACCGGCCTCAGGGTTAGCACCCCGGAGGGCGCCACCCACTTTACCGGTGCCCGCACCCCGGCTCAACATTTCACCCGTGCCTCGCACCTCCCACGACCAGGGTCAGGTCAGCACGGCAGCCCCAGAGCCAATGACCCAAACTACGCAACCCCCGGTTCCACTGCCCAGACAAGGGCAACGGCCATTGCCAATGCCACCAACACCCGCACCCAGGACACGTCCACCAACAAAGGTCGCCGACCCTGAGCATGCAATAGAGTGCAACGGGCACGGCTCCGCCGAGCCCGCCACTGGGATACACCACACTCAGGTAGGCATGGCGAACGTTGGGACCAACAGCACGGGGCACAGTCAGCCGGCCGGCGTCAACCATTCCCACAAGATAGCCGGACACGACAGCTGGGACCCCCCCAGAGGGCGGGACCAGCCATCACGATTACCTATTCCCGGAATTCACCTCCTGGCCCTGCCCGGGCTCATGGAGACAACTCCAGCTAAGGCCTCTAGGGATGCCAAGAAGTCCGAGCAGAGGAAGCCAAGAACGGGCCCCAAGCCTGTTCCCCCAGAAAGAAGCGGCCACCCGGCTCCCCCTGACGGATCAAGCCACCCTGCTCCCCCAGGGGGAACCGGGGGGGGGGGGGGGGGGGACTACACTGGGAAACCTCCATGGGGAAACCGTCATGCCCTCCGTAAGGTCTGCAAAGTGGTGACCCAACATGGGGACCAGAGGCTGGACACATACGCCATAATGGACGACCGCTCAGAGTGGACCGTGCTCCTACACCCAGCAGCACAGCAGCTGGCCCTTACAGGCCAGCCAGAGGACATGCCTTTGCGGACGGTGAGGCAGGAGCCCCAGATGCTTCACAGGGCGGCCGTCTCCCTCATCGTCTCGCCGGCAATTTGCCCAGAGCAGACCTATCGCACGCAGAGAGCCTTTACAACACAACTTAAAATCAACTAAATATCAATGTCTAATGATATTAGAATTTAACATTGTGTGGACGTTAATGTTAAAACGTTTAACAAACGTTGGATTTTGGTTACTTAACAACACAACATAAAATCAACATAATCTCAACATCTCATGATGTTTGGATTTTACGTCATATTGACATTAACATTGGGATGTTTAGAAGACGTTGGATTTTAGTTATTTTATAACACAACTTAAAATCGACTAAATATCAACGTCCGATGATGTTAGAATTTAACGTTGTGTGGACGTTAATATTGCAATGTTTAACAGACGTAGGATTGTGGTTACTTAAAAACATATTTTAAAACCAACAAAATATAAACGTCTAATGATGTTGGGATTTTACGTTATATTGACGTTAATACTGGGACGTTTAGAAGACGTTGGATTTTAGTTTATTTAAAACACAACTTAAAATCAACTATATATCAACGTCTAATGATGTTAGAATTTAACGTTATGTGGACGTTAATGTTAAAACATTTAACAAACGTTGGATTTTGGTTACTTAACAACACAGCTTAAAATCAACATAATCTCAACGTCTAATGATGTTTGGATTTTACGTTATATTGACATTAATATTGGGATGTTTAGAAGACGTTGGATTTTAGTTACTTTATAACACAACTTAAAATCGACTAAATATCAACGTCTGATGATGTTAGAATTTAACGTTGTGTGGACGGTAATATTACTACGTTTAACAGACGTTGGATTTCAGTTACTTTATAACACAACTTAAAATCGACTAAATATCAACGTCTGATGATGTTAGAATTTAACGTTGTGTGGATGTTAATATTGCAATGTTTAACAAACGTAGGATTTTGGTTACTTAAAAACATATCTTAAAACCAACAAAATATGAACGTCCAATGATGTTGGGATTTTACGTTATATTGACGTTAATACTGGGACGTTTAGAAGACGTTGTATTTTAGTTTCTTTAAAACACAACTTAAAATCAACTAAATATCAACGTCTAATGATGTTAGAATTTAACGTTATGTGGACGTTAATGTTAAAATGTTTAACAAACGTTGGATTTTGGTTACTTAAAAACACAACTTAAAATCAACATAATCTCAACGTCTAATGATGTTTGGATTTTACGTTATATTGACATTAATATTGGGATGTTTAGAAGACGTTGGATTTTAGTTACTTCATAACACAACTTAAAATCGACTAAATATCAACGTCTGATGATGTTCTAATTTAACGTTGTGTGGACGGTAATATTACAACGTTTAACAGACGTTGGATTTTTGGTTACTTAAAATCACAACTTAAAACCATCAGAATTTCAACGTCTAATGATGTTGGGATTTTATGTTATATTGACGTTAATATTGGGATGTTTAGAAGACGTTGGATTTTAGTTTCTTTAAAACACAACTTAAAATCGACTAAATATCAACGTCTGATGATGTTCGAATTTAACGTTGTGTGGATGTTAATATTAAAATGTTTAACAGACGTTGGATTTTGGTTAATTAAAAACACAACTTAAAACCAACAAAATATCAACGTCTAATGATGTTGGGATTTTACGTTATATTGACGTTAATATTGGAACGTTTAGAAGACGTTGGATTTTAGTTTCTTTATAACACAACTTAAAATCGACTAAATGTCAACGTCTGATGATGTTAGAATTTAACGTTGTGTGGACAGTAACATTACAACGTTTACCAGACGTTGGATTTTGGTTACTTAAAAACACAACGTAAAACCAACATAATATAAACGTCTAATGATGTTGGGTTTTTACGTTATATTGATGTTAATATTGGAACGTTTAAAGACGTAGGATTTCAGTTTCTTTAAAACACAACTTAAAATCGACTAAATATCCACGTCTGATGATGTTAGAATTTAACGTTGTGGGGACATTAATATTACAACGTTTAACAGACGTTAGATTTTTGTTATTTAAAAACACAACTTAAAACCAACATAATATCAACGTCTAATGATGTTGGGATTTTACGTTATATTGACGTTAATATTGGGATGTTTAGAAAACGTTGGATTTTAGTTACTTTATAACACAACTTAAAATCAACATAATCTCAATGTCTAATGATGTTGGAATTTTACGTTATAATGACGTTAATATTGGGATGTTTAGAAGACGTTGGATTTTAGTTACTTTATAACATAACTAAAAATCGACTAAATATCCACGTCTGATGATGTTAGAATTTAACGTTGTGGGGACGTTAATATTACAACGTTTAACAGACGTTAGATTTTTGTTATTTAAAAACACAACTTAAAACCAACATATTATCAACGTCTAATGATGTTGGGATTTTACGTTATAATGACGTTAATATTGGGATGTTTAGAAGACGTTGAATTTTAGTTACTTTATAACATAACTTAAAATCGACTAAATATCAACGTCTGATGATGTTAGAATTTGACGTTGTGTGGATGTTAATATTACAACGTTTAACAGACGTTGGATTTTGGTTATTTAAAAACACAACTTGAAACCAACATAATATCAACGTCTAATGATGTTGGGATTTTACGTTATATTGACGTTAATATTGGGATGTTTAGAAGACGTTGGATTTTAGTTACTTTATAACACAACTTAAAATCAACATAATCTCAACGTCTAATGATGTTGGGATTTTACGTTATAATGACGTTAATATTGGGATGTTTAGAAGACGTTGGATTTTAGTTACTTTATAACACAACTTAAAATCGACTAAATATCAACGTCTGATGATGTTAGAATTTAACGTTGTGTGGATGTTAATATTACAACGTTTACCAGACGTTGGATTTTGGTTATTTAAAAACACAACTTAAAACCAACATAATATCAACGTCAGATGTCGTCAGTATTAACCGTCAACCTGACGTTGACATTAGACGTTGGACTGACATTGGATTATGGTCACGGACGTCACGACCTCCATCCAACCAAAGATCAACGTCTAATGACGTTGTGTGCCAGCTGGGGAGCGTGTTTGACAGAGAAGATTAGGTACGGGGGAGGGAGGTACGAGCGTTCGGTGGATCGATAGCTCATCTCTGTCGCCTGCCAGAGAGCATGATGGGAATGGGGTGACTGTAGAGAAGTGTAACAGGATGTTGTTTTTGTTGGTTTACTCTGGCATTTGTCATCACATTCCTATCCTGTTGTCGAGAAATGTACTGTACAATATTTGGAAAAGATGCCTGCGGTAGCGATATGAAATATAAAATACTCAAATATTCAGCGGCTTTTACCAGACTTAATGGTTTGGGAAGATTTTGCCAACACTGGTAAATCTCTTGCAACTTTTGGGACGTACTGTATGTAAACACGATCAGTTATTTTCATCTGGTTGTACCTCGGCCCGGATATTTTTATATTCAACTGCTGTTTTTTGGAGAATATTTCAGCTCTTTCCATCTGCGTAGCTCTCCACTGAGTGTACACTATTTATTTAGCACAATCTGTTTTCCCCATGAACTAGACTGAACAGGTGGATGCAGTTGAAAAAGCTCGCAAACATTTTCATGTTGAATATTGAAAATTGAGAATCTGTGTAAATAAAGCGCCAAAATGAAAGTTTTTAGTCGTCCATACAGCTGCTGCCTGTTTGTGACGTCGGGAGCTATCTTTACTGATATCAGTTCAAAACCGTTTCCAAGGCTGTTTTAACTAGAATTTTTTTGACCATGTTATTATAGCAAACCTTTAGACAACTATGACTTGGATTGGGCAAAATGACTGGAAATATTGATTAGGAAATGGCATGGAACTTATATTTTTCTCCAACAACGCTGATGACTTTGTCTCCCTGTTTGTTCTCTCTTCCTTTTCCCCAGTTTGGCCGGACGGAAGTGATCGATAACACGCTGAACCCCGACTTTGTGAGGAAGTTTGTCCTCGATTTCTTCTTTGAAGAGAAGCAGAACCTTCGCTTTGATGCGTAAGTGGGAACATCTCCGCCTTTTGCCTTCACAGCACATCTCTTCCCTTTATCATACCAAGCAATGACTTCAATCAAGCTTCTGCTCATCCTGTCCTGCTGACGCACGCCCACGACAGTAGATTTAGCTCCCTGTGGGATATTCCAGTCAAAGATGATTACAATGAAGAAAAACTAAAAAAGTCTGGATGATGCTCGTCGCTCATCAAAATGTTTGAGGGGAAAGTCAGCGGGACCAATCAGTATGTTGGACATTTGGATCGTCTGTTGGTTCAGTTGAACCCGCAAAATTCCATAAACACAGTTTACTTTTCAAAGCTGATTACCATTTTGTCTGGATGATTCCCATCAAAATGTTTGACGGAAACTCAACACCACCAATCAGTAGACTATGTTTGTTTAAGTGAGTACGTTTGTTTTTTCCTATTTTGATTTTTCACCTCCCGCTTTGGATGTGCACGAGTGCTCTCCTATTGATGTTAGAGTTGTGTTGTTTCGCCTTTTATTTTACGTTGGCAATGTTAAAAGTGGAAACTAAAGCACATTAAAGCTGAAATGGATCCGTTTTAACATTTTAGATTGCTGGGTGTCCGTCCGGGTATGTGCAGCGGTAGATTCCCTGCATACTATACCAACACAAGGGTCGCAGGTTCGAGCCCCTGTGCTACCTCTGGCTTGATTGGGCATCCGTACAGCCACAATTGGCCGTGTCTGCAGGGGGCGGGACTTCTGCTGTCACAACAGAGCGGCACTTTGAGTTTGTACCCATACAGATTATTAGCCATAATGATCCTACTATTATAATAAGTGACTAATATAACTCCGGTGAGCCCGTGGAGAGGGGCGGGACCTCGAGGGGCAAACCAATGAGGCACGGTACGGTACGAATGAGTGCTGCCAGTTCAGCGGGCGAGCCAGCGAGGGCCGCTAGAAAGGAGCGCGTGTGCTATATTTCTATTTAGTATAAAGTGGATTTAAACAAACAGAACACTGGCATTCACAGATCAATACTCTTCTTATTTATTGTGGGTTCAGCTAGAGAGCTCTTCATCATAAGACAAGACTATTGATGTGTGAGTGCCGCTGTTTGTTTTGATCCTCGTCACACAACAACAACCGTGCAGCCGATACCGCGTTGGAGATTTGGAGCTGTGCGCGCTGCTACTTTTGACTACCAAGTGGATTTAGCATGAGCTATCAGATTGTGAAATGAAATTAATATATTCCCGCAGAAGCAATCAATCCAACTCATTTCAGCTTCATTGTTAAGGAATAAAGCAGGGTTTTAATTAGATGGGAAGAAAATCCAATCAGTCACTATTATTATTATATGACACGATTATATTGCGAAGTATCACCGATGTCACTCGCAGTGCTGTATGGGCTGAGTCACTTCATTTGAGCTTATCTTTATATATTTTCTGAATCTGTTACCGGTTGGTTCAGTTCTCTTTATTGATATCAGGACTGTTTGAAATGTCCATGGAGAGAATGAAGAAGGATCATCTTGTTCAGCTCTGTTGCTTCTTGTTGCGAACTTCAAGAAGAAGAACTTCAAATAAAAGTACAGCAGTGTTTCTCTGTTCTTTCCCTGGCTGCTGATCCATCTCAAGCCAGCCGCCTCTCCAGTCTCACTGTGAAGACAGGATGGGAAAAAGGAGCAGGACTTAGGTTGTTTTTCCACCACCTACCTTCTCTTCTCAGAGGGATCGATGGAGGGGGGGGGGGGGGGGGGGGGGGTACAGAGGAGACACCCAGCAGGGGGGCATCTGAAGCTAGGGGGCTTGAACGCCCGTCTCATCCCTCCTGTGGATCAGAGCCGCTGTCCGCCCCCTCGCCTCGCCTTGCCTCGCCTCGCCGTGCTCAATAGCCGCTGCCTAAAACAGTCCACTCCGACTCACAGTAAGCAACACTCGGCGTGGGAATCGATAACCAATCCCAGCTCTCCTCCGATAACAAGATGCTGCCTGGAGTTTTGAATTGGTACCAGTTTGTATTGTCCATTGTGGACGGGTAAACAAAAGGAGGCTATATTATGACAACCAGAGTAATATAACCACCAATATAAACAAACATTGATTCTATTTTCAGAAAAATGAAGCATCACATTAGTTCATGCAGGACACGGAAGTCATAGGCTACGCCCCGCTTTTTCCTCCACCACCCCAGCCTCCACCTTTCTAGTTCAGAGTCTGCATGGCTCAAAGGTTTAACTTTATTCAATGTCTCGCTTTGGGCTTATTCCTGTACCCCCCATCGGGGGATAGACCCTTTTCACGGGGGCCATTTTGTGTCGAAAAGGCAGGACCAACACAGGTGCAAGCAGAACACTAATGAGGGTTTCCAACTTTCAATGATGGAATTTGGAAACTCTTATTAGTGTTCTGCTTGCACCAAAATGGCCACCGTGAAAAGGGTCTATCGTGGAAGTTGGAAACCCTCATTAGTGTTTCGCTTGCACCTGTGTTTACCCTGCCTTTTCGACACAAAATGGACCCTGTTTAGCTTAGCATGCGGCTGGGCTGGTCCAGAGAGCGTCTTCTGTAAAGAGCGTAGCCGTCAGCGCCAAACATAACTGTATTTCCATTTGTGCAATAAAGGGATAAATGTATGATGAAAGTGTTTTCCGCAATGAAATATTCATTTACTCATTTAACTTTCAGCCAGAGCAGGTGCTAAACTTTATTCTTATGCATAAAAGAATAAGGCTCAACTGAATTGCTGTTGTTTACCCTCCACTACTGATTGTGGAGAAAAGTTTATTCTGTGTGTGCCAAACTTGCATTGCAACAAAGAAGGTAGTTTTCTTTGAAAAGAAGTGAAGTAGGTAGTCTGTCACTGCTTTTTCTATTAGTGCACAATAGAAAATCCTATTGGTCCAGGTGATGAGGCTTAATCTATATCAGTATCGTAGATTTTTTTTTTTTTTTTAATTTATCCCCTTCCCCCGCGCAGTGAGAAAATAACAAATTCTGGCTCACAGAGCAGAGCGGTAACGTGTGAATATGCAGTAACAATAACACTCTTGCTGGAAGGATGAATACTGGGTATTTAGTATTGAGATGGTGTCGAGGGCTGCTGAAATGGTTAGAGAGGAGTCTTAATCTCCTGACACAATAAATCATTAGGGCTGAATTATTAAATGGTGCAAACCATAATAACACAACGCTGCCAACAACACACACCCGAGCTCCAACAGCCTTCAGAGTGTTGTGCATGGCTGGCAAAAGCAAGCATGCGCGATTGTACGTTGGTGCACTGGCTGCACGTGCAACCCCTAGTGGCCAGATGATTTTTTATTTTATGTTGACATAAACGATGCCTGGCGCCAGGGTTGAACACGGTTGTGCACTCTAGGGGAGAGCAGAGCAAGGAAGTAACCATTCTTCTACACTAAAACGGATATTAGTGTGAGGGGTATATATACCACTCTCATAACGTTTGTATCACTTATATTAGGGTGTCGAGTCATAGTCAATTTTTTTTATTGAATGTTCCAAAACTGCATGTTTAACTAAGAATAGGCTAATGATTATTTCCACTCACCACTTATTTAATGTGGTTACTTTACTTTGTGGTCAAAAGTTTGGAAGGAACAATGCATGCTGGGAGATATGCAAATGTGTTTGTCCAATGGGTCCAATGGCATTGCTCTCTGTCAGAACTTGCTTGGATGTCCTGATGTTGGTTTAGTAGCAAAAGTAAACACAAGTTAATAGCAGCATTCACTATAGACTCTTTAGTGAATACTTTCCACAAAATCATGAACAATGAAGAAAACAGTTCCACTTTTACCAAATAAACCAAAATTGATGTTCTGCGACAAGTTATATCATATCTACTAGCCTCTTCATTTTGCTCTCAGAGTGCACCAGATTAATGCATTTTACTTTAAAATATACAAAATTTCTTTGTCTAGGGGGAGTACAGGCCCCCCTAGATACCCCCCAGTCGGAGTCCTATTACCTTCTTGGTGGTGCAACCCCTGTTTGGAAAGCCTAGAATCGCCTATGCCCCCAAGTTTTCTGGACCGGACTGGAAGGCATGCTGAGACTTTTCACTCAAACAAGGGAGGAAAAAAAGTCATTCATCAAGGCATTACTAATCGCTTATCATTTTGCCGAAAACGCTCGACATGAGTAATGGAACACGTGTCACTGAATTTGTAATGGAAGTCCATAGGGTGCTCAACCAGGGGCGGGAATTGTAACAGCCAGGTCGTTCCTAATGTTCATATTGGACCATTAGAGACAACTTTTGTGATGGTCTAGGTCAGGGATACTCAACTTGCTTTGCTCGGGGGCCACTTTCGTGAAATGATAGAAGGCCAGGGGCCAGTTAATAAACAATCAATATACATTTTTCTGTAGCAGATTGTAGGTTTTTGGGGTGTCAGCCGGAGTTTAGTCTGACAATGTTGTGCACACCGGATAGTTAATTAGGTTAAGTACATACGTAAGTGCCTGGGTAGCGAGCAGACGGCGGTATTTGACAATTTAGCAGCTAAATCATAGATTATTGAAAGATATTCCATATTCCAGACTGAAATGCTATAACAGAAGTGGAGTATTGGCCAGAATGACATGAACATTTGGACACTTATTCAGTGGGTATCTTGCATGTTGCGTTCAGGTGCACTGTAAAAAAAAGATTTTTTTTTAATTTTGTTTTTGCAATTCCATCGCGGGCCACACAGGGGGCACCCGCGGGCCGCATGTGGCCCGCGGGCCGCCAGTTGAGTATCACTGGTCTTATTCCGGGAATCTCTACAGCTTGTCTCCTACTTGCAGAGGGTATTGAAGGCAAGAGTTGAGTTGTGTTTGACAACAGCGATGCCGCCATTTTGGCCTGAAAAAAAAACCCTCAATGGCCAATGGGACAACAGCACAGAACCATGACAGCCAATCAGAGGTTTCTCTTTCAGGCCAAAATGGCGGATTTGACGTGCGCCGACGTTGCAATGGAGCAACCTATTATTAGCCTTCTGTTCACATCAATGTAAGTTTTCTGCAACCACTGACCCCGTGACGTCCGCTCCAAACGGGTCTATATTGACTGATGCTCTTTAACCAGAGTAATGTCTCGGCCTGTTTTTGCCGACAGCAGCGACTCGTGCAATTATCTCATGACCTTACACACCGGGTTCTCAGTCGATAGCGCGTTGATCGTGACCTTACACTGGGTTCACAGTCGATAGCGCGTTGATGAAATGTCCCTTTATTGGCCACTTTTTCAACGACTGCGATATCGACCGATGGAGACACGGAACGCTCCTTCATCCTTCCCCGCGCCACAAGAGTAGAGGAAACAACAAGGACGCAGAGACGCGGTGAAGAAGTGGCTGCTCGCTCCCTTTCCAACATGGCCCAGATATGGATCGTACCAAGTCCCAGGAGGGGGCTGCGCTCTCCCTGATATGGGGTCAGCGGGGGGATTCCAATAAAAGGGATGCATCCCAGTAAGAGGGAATAAATTATTAAAACTGCCACCTCTCCGCACAGATTATTTTTGAGCCAACTGAATCGCAAGGTAGATATGGAGCAAAGGGATGTGTGTTATCTCGGTAAGGAGGGAGGGGATATATGGGGAGGAACGATGGCAACGATTGCAATACATCGCTTTGTATCTTACTTGAAAGCCACATTATGATACTTTCATTCAGAAATACATTGCTTGAATAGATAACAGATATTATTACTTCCTTTTCCATTTCTGGTGTAATAACACAAAGAGGGGGGATAGAAGACGGAGTTTAATCATAATAAAATCTCGTTAAGGTTTGCAATAAGGCTTTGACCCACAGGAGATATGAACTTATTATGTATCTGCATAAATATAGAGGTAGTATTTTTGCTAGGCCAACAGTATAGCCTCTCATAATTACCAGCTGTCCACTGCACTTCTGTGTTTTATCTGAGCGGTAACGGGCGGTTGAACGGCACACAAGTCAAGGTCTGAAAAATGGTACTTGAGGGGGATTTGATTCATGGTGTTATCATTTGAACTGTGTTAAGGCGACTCACCAAGCTGAACTCAATGTGATGCAGCAGTTCGGCTCAGAGAGTCTTTACAGTCAAGTTTTTGAACTGACTGACTTGAAGAAACCCACCTCCTTAATCAACTCCCTGAAAAATCACCTCTAGAGCATCCCATTGGATTTATTAAAATAACCTTTATTGTCACAATTCTAACAACAAAACCCAATATGAACAAAAATATGAAATTCTCATGAATGAGACAAGTAGTACAAAGATCTGTGCAGGAGGACACTATTGAATGAACGTTTCTAGTGTTTCCAAGCTATTTTCTAGCCGCTATAATGAGTGTTTTACCACGTAGTTTAGCTTATAGGCTAATTATCAATAATGTAAGAGATTTACGGTACTGTTGCATATTAAGTGCACTGAAATTATTTCATAGGAGTTCCGAGACTGATTGATGCAATACTGTAGATTGCCCCCATATTCCATCAGCGCCGCCCTGGGGGACAGGAGGCCCACTTTGTGGATGCAAAGGCTTTTCACAGCCTGCAGCCATTGCTAGTTATTGTATAAAATGTAATTAAGGATTTTCTACGTTTCGCTGTTGCACCCTAAAGGAATGAGTTAGACCTTCATTTAAGCGCCGTGCAATACGTACCTCATTTGTTTTTTGATATTTGCAACCTGCTGTTTCCAACGCATGGGGATAATATAAGCTGCACCCTGCAGGATAAGAACTTAAGGTGATGAATATGTAAATCACGGTGGAACCACCTTCGCATTAGGATACACAGATTCTGACTCTGATTTGTTTCAAACTGAAAGCTCCTTTCTCTACAAACTGAAGTAAAGTGAAACTGCATGGGAGGAGGTTTCTTGTTTCAAGATTTTCTCCGTTGTTTTATGAGGATTTCCTGAAAGAAGTCCTTTTGGCATGTGTCAAGTGAAATGTATTGAAACCAGCGAGATTATCTGCCCGTACATTGTGATCATTTGACTTTTTTTTTTTTTTACAAAATAAGCTTGATAGGTATGGAAACAGTGAGAAACACTATCTCCTGTCCTTGCAAATAACCTTGCAAGCCAGCTGGATTCTCGCGAGATCTTGATCAGATCACGCGTGTTTGTGAAACAGAATGTGAAACTAAACCCATCGATCTGGCAGCGTCAGGTTAGTCTCCGGCTGCAGGACAGGCAACAGCACGAGCAGCACGCCACTATAGCTTCGCAATCACCACCCAGATTTAGATCAGCAGAGACAGTGGCAGAGACAGATTGGTAAGTGGGCATTAAATCTGATCGAGCGGGCATGATTTTTCAACGTAACGCGCACCCCCCCTCCTTTCCCCCCGGTCCACCTCTCTCTCGCTCACACACTCACACACACACACACACACACACACACACACACACACACACACGCACGTACGCACGTGCACGCACACACATGCACACACATACACACACAAACACAAACACACCGGGGATCAAAAGGTTCACACCATGAAATGCTGGGAAAATAATAACGCTATCAAAATTGTTATTATTTAGTAAAAAGGATCACATGGATATAAATCATAGGCCAAGTGCACAATCCGACACCACCGTGGCTGAGAGACCTTCATTTCCACTGTTCGATACAAAGCTGTATTACCTTGATTCCATGAGTGCAGTAAATCCACAATTTATGTAAAATATTTAGTGTATATGTAGTAGTATATATTTTCTTCTTCTTTTTATTCAATTGAAGGCCCTATTGAAAGTTGCTAAGCTCGGTAGAGTAGTTGTGTGTTTTTAGGCCAGGGGCCAGATAACAGTATGTGAACATAGAAGAGAATGGATCACACTGGAATACAGCTCCCAGTATTTTATTGACGACGCAACATTACAGAAAGCAGTGCTTCAACCCAACAGGGTCTTCATCAGGCAAAATACTGAGAGCTGTATAGCTGCATACTGTATACTGCATATCGAGCATTATTAACAAGTATGCAGATACATGTATGCATTCTCTGTAAGTTACCAATTCAATATTCCTTCACAGTCCTAAACAAAACGTGCACAGTATTTCAAGGAAAAGCCTCAGCGGAAAAAGACCATGGCCTGGTTTTCCACAGTACCGATGGGAATGACAAAGAAGCTACATTATTATTTTTTAAATAAACCTGAGTGCAAGTGTAGTCACACACCCAAAACCCTCAGTGTCTGAGTCCAGTCTGAGGAGGAACAGCTCAAACACGTGGATCTGAGTCCAGTCTGAGGAGGAACAGCTCAAACACGTGCATCTGAGTCCAGTCTGAGGAGGAACAACTCAAACATGTGGATCTGAGTCCAGTCTGAGGAGGAACAGCTCAAACACGTGGATCTGAGTCCAGTCTGAGGAGGAACACCTCAAACACGTGGATCTGAGTCCAGTCTGAGGAGGAACACCTCAAACACGTGGATCTGAGTCCAGTCTGAGGAGGAACAGCTCAAACACGTGGATCTGAGTCCAGTCTGAGGAGGAACACCTCAAACACGTGGATCTGAGTCCAGTCTGAGGAGGAACAGCTCAAACACGTGGATCTGAGTCCAGTCTGAGGAGGAACAGCTCAAACACGTGGATCTCATGGCCCGTTCCTTTAAAACTGGTGGCGAAGGATTTCACGGTTGAGTGACCTCACGCCCGAGTTGTCGACGTTATTTAAACAGTCGGGGTACCAGCCAGGATAGCTCTAGCCTAGATCCAGCCAGGCTAGCCGTCGTTAGCAATGACAGTTTATAAGAAGGCATTTCATGGTATTTTGCGCATACAAACACAGCAGCAACATGTCCACACAGATAGAAGTTAGACAGTGCTGTGTGTACAGCTGATTTAATGAGACACAAACAAGACAGAAGTGCCAATAAACGGTATTTATTACGATTTATTGTTGTCGCATGTAGCAGCCATCTTGGATTTTTTTAGGTCGGGCTGCCGAGGCTCCTCCGAGTTTGGGAGAGAAAATACGAGCACTGGTGACGTCACCGTTCGAGCTCATAACCTTTGAACCGTCAGATTCCTGCACAGTCCTATGTGGGCTGTGCAGTGAATGTTCGACCCTCCCTGTGGCAAAATTCTGTCACGCGAAGCAGCAACTCTCCCTCGTGATGTGCCTGTATGGTATCAAAGCGATCTCCACGGCCCTGCTTTCAGTGAGCGTTCACCTTTGTCTCTGATCTCAAAGCCCCTACAGCTCCCTCATCGACTCGGCAGCCTGCCATGTAAATGAAGGTAGATGTTCCAGCAGGTCCATCATCACTCCTCCACACTCAAATCTCATCGGGCCGTCGCTCACAGGCTTCTCCTACTGTGCGCTAATTTCATTTGATCCCACCCGAGCCGGCGTACACGGCTCACGTTTACATCGTCGCTGCAGGAGATTTGCAGAAAGCTAGTAGCGTTGCGGGTGGGGGAGAGGTTTTGGTTGAAAACGGAGGAGGGGAGAGTTTGACGACTAGTATACGTGGCACAGTGTGAGATGTAATGATGTAATGAAAGTGGGCGTGGGTGGGGGGCGCTCTGGAGTGACTTTTAGGAAAATTGTTTTCAATGAAAGAGAGCACTGGAGTCGCGGCGCCACGGGCGGTTATAGCTGGTGGCACTCTTCCATTCGCTCTCGTTTCCATTAGTTCTATTAGTTCCCAGCTCTTAGTTCCCTCTTCAAAAGCCCTACTTGGTGTAGACTGAACAAATTGAATCCAAAAAGCAGCAGGCGGTCTAAGTGATTTTAGTGGCTACTGTAGATTTCTACAGTACCCACCCCCGAAAATAGCTCCAACACTTTACGCCTCCAGTGTGTGACTAGAAGAAGTAAAAAAGTGCTTTACAGGTCTTCCAAGAACTCCGAATTTTTTGCTCTCGGGACCAGTTCACCCACAAATTGCCCTCTACCTGATGCGAGGCGGACCGTTGGTCGCTCCGTCACACAGTTGTCAGTCCTGTCACGCTGCCACGTTGTCCTGGTTCTCTTCCCTGACCATGCAGAACCCTCACCTGTCCATCACCGAGCTAGGAGACCGAGGGGGGACGTACCGAGGAGAGGAAAAGGGGGGGGGGGAATGTAGTAGTGGTCAGGAGAGAGAGGAATAGAAAAAAAATTACAGTGGAGAAGAGGGAAAAGAGGTTGGAGAGAATAGAATAGGCCCTATTCTTATAAACATCACAAACGGCTATTTAATTTATTAACTTTTGCTGCTAGAAAAAATATTCTTTTATTTTGGATTAAAGACAAACCTCCAACAAAGAGGAACTGGCACCAGATAATTATGCAGCTTATGCCTCTGGAGTTCATGACATGTATGCTGCACTCAACAACCGATGTCTTTTATAAAGTGTGGGAGCCCTACTTGAAATATATCGACCCTAACCTAGCAGAGACACTGACTATTGGATACCTCAACCGAAGTGATACTGCCACCTGAGTACTGCCTTTTGCCTTGTACATCTAATTTAATTTAATTTATTTTATCGTATTCTCATTCATCTGTCCATCCTTTTCTTCATTGTTGTCCACATCTATGTCTTTGTGAAGTGTTTAAGCTGCCCTGTCTTTTTGTTTTTGTTTTTTGTCTTTGTCGTTGTCTTGTCTTGTAAAGTTTAAAATTGAATAAAAATATTATTGAAAAAAAAAAAAGATTAGGCCCTATTCTAGCTGAAGTTAGCTACCAGAGTTTCTGTTTCTTCTTCTTCGATTTTTTTCCCATCGCGTCGCGCCTCCCCTGAAGCTCTCTCGCGCCCCCCAGGGGAGGGGGGGGGGGGCCTCACAGTTTGAAAACCGCTGGAATAGAGGATAGATGGACAAAAACAAACATTGTGAAGAAAAGGAATGGAAGTCATCAAAGAACGAAGAGGGAAGGAACGAGGCAACGGAGCCAGGGAAATAAACTGACAATAAAGTTCTACCCTACCATACTTCATTGTATTGTATTGCATTGTATTGCATCATATTGTATCATATTGTGACCATTTCATTGGACTTCTGTTGCTAAGGAACTGTAGACCCTAGTGTATTTCCTGTCCGCTATTTTACATTGACTTTGTGAAGGAACACCACAGGGTTTTGTGCAAACTGCTTCCATCGGTCTGGATCTTGAGGCCTCTGTGCTAAAGTCAGTATTTTAAAGGAACACTCCGCCCATTTTCAACCAGCTTTGTATCATTAGAACATCAGTAGTATATCATAAAACTGTAAACGGTTTTGAAGTCTGTCATTTAATTTGACAGTTATTGAGTGTTAAAGTGTGGACCAGTGACATCACTGGTCCACACTAACTCAAATTAATAACTCATTAACTCAAATCAACTCTCAATAACTGTCAAACTGTTCATCATTCATCTAGTTTGACAGTTATTGAGAGTTGATTTGAGTTAATGAGTTATTAATTTGAGTTAGTGTGGACCAGTGATGTCACTGGTCCACACTTTAACACTCAATAACTGTCAAATTAAATGACAGACTTCAAAACCATTTACAGTTTTCTGATATACTACTGATGTTCTAATGATACAAAGCTGGTTGAAAATGGGCAGAGTGTTCCTTTAAGATTGACAGTCATATTTCACTGTTACTATCTCCCCCAGTTAGCAAGGGAGCAGCCGGGTCCACAGGGCTTCAGCAAACCCCATTATCACTACAAGAGACGCTCTGTGCCCGGGTTTATCACTACAAGAGACGCTCTGTGCCCGGGTTTATCACTACAAGAGACGCTCTGTGCCCGGGTCATTATCACTACAAGAGACGCTCTGTGCCCGGGTCATTATCACTACAAGAGACGCTCTGTGCCCGGGTCATTATCACTACAAGAGACGCTCTGTGCCCAGGTCATTATCACTACAAGAGACGCTCTGTGCCCATTATCACTACAAGAGACGCTCTGTGCCCGGGTTTATCACTACAAGAGACGCTCTGTGCCCGGGTTTCAAACCAGAGGCCTTGTCACTCAACTTCTCCATGGCAGCCTCTTCTCTGGGGAACTCTATTGAGTCATACTTCTTATAGTAAAGTTGATCTAACTGATCTAACCGGCATACGAGCGTATCCATGTGCTGTTTTTGAATAAAAAAAGAAAACCACCGCAGAATCCCTATTAAGCTGCGTTCACACCGACCTATTAAACTTTTTCGAGTTTACATACAAAGTCAATGCAAACGACGATTGAGCGTATATTCGCTCGGGAGAAAAATCGCTGGGCGTCCGAGCGACAGAGACAGAGCGATAGGGCGAAAATACGCTCGTCGCCCGAGATCCCAACTCGAGCAAAATTATGCTGGCATCAGTCGCTCGCTGTTCAACGCTGATTGGCTGCCGTGGGAGAGCGAGTCAAGGATCACACTGGCTTGGAACAAACCGCTGGTTTATTGTGTGGCAACAAACCGCATTGACAGCTGATTGACAGGCTGACAGCTGACATGAAGTGAAGTCTGTACTACTACTACCGGTATAGAGCTCGCGTTAGGAGCACGCTGATAGGCTTAGCTTGTAAACAACTACGGTGGCTCGTAGTGGACAAACATCATGACATTGCGTAACGTTATAGCCCCCAGATGTCCGTCAATTCGTGTGCCCGTTGACGAGCGATTTAAACACAGCGACAGAGCGATTCCAAAGGGTTGAATCGAGCGACAGAGAGCGAAAAATAAATATCTCGGTGTGAACACAGCTTTACAACGTCTTCATCAGAGACCCTGCGTCTACTTTGGACTACCTTTGAATTCACGGAGGGCTGGAGGAGCTGTTAATTACAGTCAGGTGGCTCTCTGATGAGGCAAGTGAAGCGGAGGAAGGAGATCGGGGAAAACAACAAAAACAACAACAACAACAACAACAAAAAACAGGCGAGGCGAAGGCCGGCGGTTCCTCCGGAGCAACGGTGTCACCCTCCATCGCCATAGAAGTCTTTTTTTAGAAAGAGTGACAGCAAATGAAACGCAGCAGAAAGGCAGAGGTGGAGGAGTGGAGGAAGAGAGAGAGGGATCCACAGAGAGATCAGAGGAGTCCATGATGAATACATGATGTCTGTGTAATGTTATTCAGCGTGCGAGTGGATTTCCTTCGTCAAACATGAACAAAAACCTTTTCAAAGAAGCCCCTCGTGCCGGCACTTAAGAGCCACTCTGTGGAGAGACAATAGCCTTGAGGAAGAGGGGTGGGGCGGGGCGGGGGGGCAACATGTCTGCCTGAAAGGGGAGTGACTTCAATCTTCATCCCAGAATTCATTACATTGCTGCTCCAGATCCATAAATTTCATTTTTTATTATCACTCTCGACTCATCCGTCCTATGCACATACTATCTAATTATTTATTTAGCAAACATGATGTTTATCTTGTGTATTCCCAGGCGAGCTGTGGCCAGCGTTTCTGTGTTGCTCGTCAAGTGGAGTTAGACTGCAGGAGTTTGATTTATATACTGTGTAAAGGTTCTGCTCTCTGGTTTTCCTGCTCTTTGAATGTCTGTATCTGCTACACTATGTTGTGAGGTGATGACAGTCTGTAAGCACCAACTGTTTTCTTGTGTATTGCAGGTACAATGTGGACACCAGGAGCTCCAACCTTTCTAAACATGTAAGCAGTCCTGGAGAAAACCCATCATTATGTTCTTATAGTGAGGCCATGCAAAGACCTAGAGTAATTTAATTTAATGCAATTGAATCAAAAATGCTTTATTGATATCACTTTTGAAAATGTAAACAATATTTATCAAAGTACTTTAGATTCTAAAGTACTTTGATACAGTGGTTCTCAAATGGGGGTCCGGGGACCCCCAGGGGTCCGTGGCACTTTGCCAGGGGGTCCGCGAAAAGTTTTCAGGGAAATAAAAATAAAAACTTTTTTTTTCTCAACGAAAATATTTTATGCTTTAAATCTAAAATTGTTCATGGATTACATTCTAATCTAACAATCTAAAAGTCAAGCACGTTACCGTGGAAACAATTAAGCTTAGCCCAAAATCACAAATCAGAATGAGGGGGTCCCCGGTATATTTTCTATCTTGTAAGGGCTCCTTGGCTGAAAAACATTTGAGAACCTCTGCTTTAGAACACAACTCACCTTCATGCAGCAATGCCAGCAGCTTTATCCCTCCTCACAAGAGGATTTTTGTTTCTTGTTTGTTTCACGCTGCGTATTTCACATATTGCTTTTATTACTTCTTGCAAACAGAGAATATTCTTTAATCAACTTGTGTGTTTTGGTCCTGTCTTTTCAGCTTTCCTCCTAACCTGTGTCTGTCTTTCTTTATTGCCTGCCAACCTGGATGAGCAGAAGGTAGGTAGGCCATCTCACACACAGTGTTCCTCTTCCATTGCTCTCTCCTGAAAGCCCTTGTTATCAAGACAACATTGCTTTAGTTTCCTAAAGCGTTTTTGGTAACACTTTCTCTGACTACATGTATGGCGGACGGTGCACTCACCCATTTTTATAAAAACACAATGCTTACTGATGCATTACACCAGTACAGAAAGAGCTATTACGAATGTTTGCAAGTAGCTATCAGAGGTGTCTCTGAGGAGGGTTCTAATAATGTGCATTTTACTCCTACAGAGACACAGCAATGCATCATAATGTCTCATAGCAGGGCTTTTCAAAGTAAGCCTCCCCTGAGAGAACGTGTAGACAGTTGCGCCTCCCCCCAATATATATATATATATATATATATATATATAATTCGAATATAATTCGAATATAATTCGAATATAATTCGAATTCGAATATAATTCGAATATTAAAATGTATAAAGCACTGAAATTCGAATTTGATTATAGAGGGAGATTGACAGCCCTAATATATATATATATATATATATATATATATATATATATATATATATATATATATATATATATATATATATATTAGGGCTGTCAATCTCCCTCTATAATCAAATTCGAATTTCAGTGCTTTATACATTTTAATATTCGAATTATATTCGAATATTTTAATTAATTTTTAATTGAATTAAAAAAAAAAAAAAAAAAAATTTGGTCTGAGTGAATTGTTGTCTTCTCTTATGTTATGTTCTGATTCTAAATATAGCTGAATCTTTGGGTTTGACCAAGTCAAACTTTTTCTAAGCATTTTACCAAATGTAGATGGAAAAGTGTTTTGTTTGAGCTCCTTATCAATAAACAAATAAGTAAACTTTGCCAAAACAACAATGAGCCATGAACAAAAAAAAATCAGTCACGTATTGCACTTAACACATTGAGTGCCAAGGACGTCTGTGGACGTCCTAAAAAAAAGTAACGAGGAGTGCCAAGGACGTCTGTGGACGTCCTAAAATCATAATTCATATTATTCCATAATTCTGCTGTTTAAGGTCGTACCTAGCCAGTGAGCATGAATCCCTTCAAGGGATCACACGGCGCCACCTTAAACATCGTCACAGGAGCTGCTCCACCCACCTCAGATCCTTTACTTTGTACAGGAGACAGCGGAGAAAGCCGTGATGAAAGTGGAAACCGATGCATGCTTTCTGCCAGAGCCGTATATATTGCTCTGTCTACAGCGAGAGTGGGCTCGGCTGCATCCGCGCTCACAACTGAGCTCTTATGCTTCTATCTATCTCCACACGATTTCCTAGAAAGCCAGCATCCGAAGCCGAACGGCCAAGCCTTTTCGTTCAGTCGCGTTTGCCAGCGCGCATCATTTCCTTGATGGGCGCTGGGATCTGTCCGGGGCAAAAACGGAGTCGAGAAAGCAAACTCTGTGCGTGTGGGAGGAGCCCGCAGCTCAGAGGTGGAGAGGGGGGGGGGGGGGGGGGCAGCACACAGGCTGCACAGAAACCACACCACACGCCACCACATCAGAAAACACCAGCCAGAGTCAGTGAATGTGCTCGAAATTAGAGTGCAAAAGGTATTCATAAAAGGGACTACCGTATATCTTGGAAAGTAAAAAAAAACGACAGAAAACCCTTGAAAGTGCACTTTTTTGAGAGGCTGTGATTTCATAATGGAACTGTCTAGAAACAAAATTTCTTCTTTGGAAGAAGCAGGAGTGTTCAATGTTTCATTAAAGTCCAGCCCCGTTAATATAGCCATAATAGAAAAAATTCTATAGCTGTTTTCAACTGAATGGAAGTAAATCTGGCACAGGCTCCAGACAATTTTACTGAAGCGCTGTGGCACTCAATGTGTTAAGAGCTACAGGTTTACATTCAGTATAGCAGCTTCAACAGTCAACTTCAGTTAACAATGAATGAACATACATTTTAAGAGCTACAGGTAGGTTTACATCAGTATAGCAGCTTCAACAGTCAACTTCAGTTAACACTCTTTTCTTCAAGTATGTTGTCAGAACTTGTCACTGTTCTAGTGTTCTAAAAAATATATATATATATATATATATATATATATATATATATATATATATATATATATATATATATATATATATATATATTCGTTTTTAAAAAATAATAATAATCGAATTTCGTTCATAATTATTAAATTCGAATAATATTCGAATATCAAAATTCGTTTCAACAGCCCTAATATATATATATATATATATATATATACTGTATATATATATATATATATATATATATATATATATATATATATATATATATATCCCCACCCTCCTCCCTCTTCTGTTTTTTTCCATTGTGTTGCTCCTCCCCTGAAGCTCTCTTGCGCCCCCCAGAGGAGGCGCGCCTCACAGTTTGAAAAGCGCTGGCTCATGGTGTACTAAATGATCCATGCAGCATTCTAAATTACCACCAAATCAGTCAAGTGAAATGCATTACAATGCATTTTAAATAGGCCATGAAACATCATGAGTTGCCATTTTATGCATGACGCATGTCTTGGAGAGCTAATGCATCTTCATGGGAGATGGGAATCAAGTTTTCATTGTTTTGTTTGGGAGGTGATCCAACACTGAAGGTCAAAACAAAACCACCAGTACCTTTTGTCCACTTGTATTGTCCGTTGTGTTTGTCATGGGTTATGTGTTTCCAGCTGTTTCTAATAGGGCTGTGGCGATTCACTTATCTCCCGATTCGATACTATCACGATTCTTGGGTGCCGATTCGATTTATATTGCGATTCTTAAGTATTGCGATTCTACGATTATTGCGATTCGATATTACGATTTATTGCGATTTTTGTTTATTTTTTTCTTTTATTTTTTCAGTTTGTTTGCTTTTTTACACTAGATTAGAACATGGGAAAAGTTGAATCATACACTAGAGACTGTATATTATATCATGAGTAGGGCTGGGCGATATAGTTAAAAACAGGGGCGGACTGGGATCATAATTCAGGCCGGGCATTAGATACCAAGCAGGCCAGGCCGATATGGGCCGACGTGCGTGAAATTTGGGTCGTTTGAAGCCCAATTTGGGCCGTTTGAAGCCAGATTTGGGCCGTTTGAAGTCCAATTTTACAATGCAATGCACCCACTTTAACCCTGAAGTGTAATATTACTTCAGACTAACTAATAAAGTAATAAAACCACTAGTAAACCAGTAGGCGGCGTCTGGCCTGCTGTTCAGTGAGTGGCCTGACTGCAAGCACCCAATTTCTTTTTTTAATTATTATTATTTATTTTTTTTGCGATTATCGATTGTGGATTAAAAGATCGATTCAAAAAATCGTGACATTAAAAATCGCGATACTTAGGTGAATCAATTTTTTCCCCCACCCCTAGTTTCTACTAGTGATATTGTTGTACCGTAAATATGAACAGCTTTTTTTAGTGGTTCCATTTTTGAATGTTGCGGTGTTTCTTCTTCTTGTGTTCTGCTGTATTAACCGTGTGTGGCTCGCTCTCCTCTGCTCTGTGAAGGACTTCCTGGGTCAGACGTTCTGTACGCTGGGCGAGATCATCGGCTCGACTGGCAGCAGGCTGGAGAGGACACTCGCGTAAGTCCTCTACTATTACTGTTCATTTCTGTCTCCCAACAACCACGTTCTATCCATGACACACCGCCATGTTGACTCATTTAAATCCCAAAAGAAATGCTCGCATATTAGTGAGAGAATGCGCAGAGATTTTCTCTTGAAGATAAAGGACTTTCGATAGTCGTGAATAGAGGTGAGATGTTTGCCTGTTCATGGGTCACTCGTCATATAGTCTGTGGTCAGAATGCAACGCTGCTTTAGGAGTCAATATGGTGGTATCAACAAAACACAGAGGTCACTGCAAGCCATGGATACAGAATCATACACTTGTAGTGATGTGTCCTGTACCTGACCTCTGCTGATGGTCAGAAGGTCTATGGTTTGAACCAGTGAAAGTGAATTTGGGAAAAGCTAAGGATACACTAGGTCAGGGGTTCCCAAACTTTTTGGGGCTAGTAGGAACCCCTAGGGGAGAACATTTTCCAAGGACCTCCTCATAATTTGTATTCTAAAACTTTTCAACCTAAATACTTCAGACCTGTTTCTAGTCATGAACAGAAACACACGTCACATTAATCATGTTAACACCACTTAGGCTTTGATTGATGATGTCACTGATGATGTCACCGATGATGTTACTGATGTGACACCATTTAGAGCTCAACAGTCACGTACCATTTCTTGCCCCGGAAGGGAGTTTCCCATTAATTTTCTCCATAGACATTTACAAAAAATTCACATGAGTTTTAAGGCTGGAACCAAGCCACCCCGTGACCTACTGAATCATGAGTGACCATGAAACATTTCACTTGGAGCAAAGGCAAAAAATAAAGACGTGGCGAAAAAAATCTAAAATTCATTTTTCCCCCCGATGATACTCATCCTCTTGTCATGCCTCGCCGCCAGATAAGACCCCTCTAGGACGGAGAGTGTCGGCGAGGTTCTGAAACTGCACTCATTAAATTTGACATCCTCTCCAAATACAAGTGGTGTAACGTGTACCTGACATTAGCTGCTGGGAAAAGAATGCTCACTTACTGAGATGCTTACAGGTTAAAAAATAATACACTGCCGCTCCATGTGTCATGGTGTGCTGAAATACCTTCTAACATGCGAACACACACTAATGATACAATAATATGATTCAATTCGGATACAAGTCTGAGTCAGCTATCTGATCCTTTGATCGATCAGCCACTGTCAGCTCGGCACAGTGGCAGCATCTCCTACCCACGCCGGGGGGACTGCTGGGGAGCGAGTGGTGCTGTGTTTGTGTCTGAGCACAGACTGCTGCTGGGGAGCGAGTGGTGCTGTGTTTGTGCCTGAGCAGAGACTGCTGCTGGGGAGCGAGTGGTGCTGTGTTTGTGCCTGAGCAGAGACTGCTGCTGGGGAGCGAGTGGTGCTGTGTTTGTGTCTGAGCACAGACTGCTGCTGGGGAGCGAGTGGTGCTGTGTTTGTGCCTGAGCACAGACTGCTGCTGGGGAGCGAGTGGTGCTGTGTTTGTGCCTGAGCACAGACTGCTGCTGGGGAGCGAGTGGTGCTGTGTTTGTGCCTGAGCACAGACTGCTGTGTTTGTGCCTGAGCAGAGACTGCTGTGTTTGTGCCTGAGGTGGACAATATGGAACAAGTTGAACCCACTGTATCGCTAGAACCTGGGAGACAAACCCATCTTCCATCTATAATTAGACGTACATCTTGAAGACTTAGGTACTGTATCTACTTTCTGGCCTGATCTTGCTTTTTTCCTGATTTCCCCCCATTTTCTCCCCAATTGTACTTGGCCAATTTATCCCCCTGCTGCCCCGGTCGCTGCTCCACCCTCTGCCGATCTGGGGAGAGCCCTAGACTAGCACCATGCTTCCTCCGACACATGCGCAGTTGCCAGCCACTGCTTTTCAGCTGACAGGGGGAGCTTCACCGGCAGGACGTATAGCACGTGGGAGGATCACGCTATTCCCCCCAGTTCCCTTCCACCGCGACCAGGCACCCCTGGTCCGACCAGAGGACCCCTGGACCCCTGGACCGACCAGAGGAGGCGCTAGTGCAGTGACCAGGACACACCCCCCAATCCGGCTTCCCTCGGACCAAGTCGGAGGTAACACGTGGATGCGAACCTGCGACCCTCGTGTTGGTAGGCAGGGTACTGCTACACTACCCGGACGCCTCTGATCTCGCTTTTGAAGCCTTATCTCACAGAGGACGTGAACGGGGGGGAAATGAACAGTGGGTTTATTTGAGTGTCAGGTCTTTTGTCATATTGGAGATGTCAAGCAAATGACCGCAGTACATTTGGACTTCATTATTGACGGGAAAGAATGAACAACCTGAGCCTCAGCTGATGAAAGGAAGTAGTTTGGCGTTGGAGTTGTAAAGCACATACTTCATGATCAGATATCTAGTATGAATCACATCCCTCAGTCTGGAACCCTGCGCTCTTTGTTTAATCTGATGTGCTGCTGCTCCCGTGCTGTCATTTATCTTTGTACCAGCCAGCGGGAGCATTTCCTCATTTGGACAGCTTGTCAATGAGAGAGAGAGAGAGAGAGAGAGGCTTTGATGATGCCCTTGGATGATGACGTTCGCTCTATTTTTGCAAGTTTGCTGTGTGTGTGCGTGTGTGTGTGTGTGTGTGTGTGTGTGTGTGTGTGCGTGTGTGCGCGCGCGTGTGTGTGTGTGTGTGTGTGTGTGTGTGTGTGCGCGTGCGTGCATGCGTGTGCGTGTGTGTGTGTGTGTGTGTGTGGGGGGGGGGGGGGGGTGGTAGTTGGTGGCTGAGTCTCATTGAGTGAGGCCTATGACGGGTGTGGGTTGTGTTAGAGAGAGACGAAGTGCGTTCAGGAGGAGTGGGGCTGTATGAGTTACAGGAAAGTGTGTCCTGGATGTTGCAAGTCACATGGTCAACAACCAGCTGGATAAAAGCAGCTCGCGCCATACTGCTATATTATGATATTAGAACATACACAAGTAAAAGTAGTTAGTAGTTTATAATATATATTTACTCAAGTAGAAGTAAAAAGTATACCCATAAAAATTGTCTTCTGAGTCCAACTATTACATGGAGCTTTATCATTCTCATGAAGATACTGTGTATGCATGTTTCTTGTACAGATTTCTACACCTAGCCGTTCCTTCATCTGAACTCGTCTGCAGACTTAATGCTTCATACAGGACCTTCTAGTTGTGGGGTGACATCGCTCCCACTGCGTCACTGTGCCCCCGCGCTGCTTAGGAACCTACAAGCAGGTCCTGACCGTCACTGTACTCTCAAAAACGGCACCCGGATGGTGGTGGTGCAGATGATGGACAAGAAGGTGGTTGAATGTGAGATTTCTGTAGGGACAAACAAGGTGAAAGGATCTTCCTGCCAAGAATTCCTCACCATGACAGAAATGATGAGCTTACCTTCACCTTAGTCAGACGGCAGGACCCAATCAGATTGGCTTTCTCACTTACCATCAACAAAGGTCAAAGGGCAAGAGAATGACCGAGTTGGCATCTGCCTACCTCAGCCAGTGTTTGCTCATGGCCAGCTCTACACAGCCTTCTCCAGAGTTTGCTCATGGCCAGCTCTACACAGCCTTCTCCAGAGTTTGCTCATGGCCAGCTCTACACAGCCTTCTCCAGAGTTTGCTCATGACCAGCTCTACACAGCCTTCTCCAGTGTTTGCTCATGACCAGCTCTACACAGCCTTCTCCAGTGTCTGCTCATGACCAGCTCTACACAGTCTTCTTCAGAGTGTGCTCATGACCAGCTCTACACAGCCTTCTCCAGGAGAAAGCAAGCCAGCAGCATGAAAGTACTTATTGAAGGTGATGAGGGAATAACAGACAACATCGTCTATAAAGCGCTGCTGTAATCCTGTACTCATACAAACATTTCCATAACTGTGCCCATGGCGCATCATCTCCAGAGCCTCCACCCTAGAAATCGAGTAAGGGTCAAAAGTATTCTGTAAAAAACTACTCGTAGAAGTACAATTGTGTGAAAAAATATATATATACTGAAGTACTTATAACCGAGTAAATGTACTTGAGTATTACCCACCTCTGAATATGTACACAACAAACAGAAAAACTATATAAAATATATTGATGACAGCCAGGTTTCCAAGGCAACTGGGAGCATGAAGGTATTACTGAAATCCACCAGCTGGGTGAACTGTTTCCTCCACGCCGCTCTATTCTCCTCTGCTTAAGATGACAACAGAGTAGGGATGCTAATATCAATTTCCTTAATCGATTAATTGGTCATGTTAACGATCAATTAATCGATTAATCATTATATTAAACTGCTTTTGACATACAAAATAGAAAATACAAAATGCAGGGTTTTACACCTGTCTTTAGGCCGACCCAACAAGTTGATCAACCAACCAAACGTCCTGCATTAGCTGTCATTGTGCTTGTGGACGTGAGATATTTTAACATTGTATTACAATGTTTACAATGATTCCTGTTGTCTGTTTGGGTGTAATTCTCCCACACTGGACTTTCTGACGGCCAGCTTGGCTTTCTTCTTCCTCTGTATGAGCAGTGAAAGTGACATTTTGCCCTTGTGGTGTTAAATCATTTCAGCAAAGAAAATAAAAATGAGAAAATAGCACATAGCCTACAGTACATTGTCGATTAATCGGTTAACATATAGTTTGATCGATCAAATTCTTAACGATCGATTAATCGATTGTCGATTAATCATTAACATCCCCTGTTTCCTCCACGCAGCTCTGTTCTCCTCTGCTTAAGAGGACAACAGAGCTGTGGCCAGGATCTATTTTCAGACATCGGGTAGAGATGCTCCGATCAGCTTTTTTGAGGCCGATCACCGATCACCGATCACTGGAAGCAGTATCTGCCGATCCCGATATGGCCGATCACCGATCACCGCGTCAAATCCATCAATTCAAGCCTTCTATTTATTGTGTCGCATTATTCATATATTTAATTATTCTTAACAACATCAACATTGTATATTAAGTATTAAAATTAGGAGATGAGAAAGTATCATGAATTGACAACCGTTTTATTGCAGGCTAAGGCAACATGCAACTCTCTCTAGAGACACTCTCTTAGAGACAACTTGGAGCTTACAGAGTAGACTGTATACTGTAGCTTTCCTGTGGAAAAATAAATACAGTCTTATAAAACAAAAAATATAATACTATGTACACATGTGCACCAACACAGCTTGGAACATGTCTGTGAAAGCTGCAGCGATAGCCTCTGCGGTGTGTGACCCAGAAAACTCTTGTGAGTGAAGTACAACTTTGTTCAGGTCGAACTTTTCATCAATAAACTGCGCAGTTAGGCTCAGCATGGACATAGGACAGACACTCGAACTCCAAATGTCAGTCGTGAAGCTGATTGACGTGGTGTTTCATAAGGCTCTCGATGTGCTTGTACACAATTTGGTATAATTCCGGCAGGCAAACGTCAGTTAAATATTTACGTCCTGGCAGTGTGTAACGTGGATCCAAGCAGGACATGAGGCGTTTGAACCCGAGGTCTTCCACAACAGACAGCGGCTGCTGATCAAGACATATGAATTCCATTAGCTTTGCATTTATTTCTTTTCGTTTCTTGCTGCTGTTGCTGTAGGGTTGCTGTCGTTTCAATGTCTCTGTTACAGTTAGCTGAGTGAGTCGCGTTTGGGTTGCTGCACGCTCTTTCGCTGCCTTAGCGCTTGCTAACTTTGTAAACTCCTCAAATTCCTTGACGTGGGAAACCTTCAAATGTCTTATGAGGTTCGTAGTGTTGAAACTCTTCTGCTGCGTTCCTCCAGGCGGTATTTCCTTTGAGCACACAATGCAAACGGCAAATTTGTTGTCCTTCTCCAACAAGTTGTAAAATTGCCAGACAGGCGACGCCATGTTAGCTGCTGTGCTGTTTGTTCTCGCCCAAGCTGCTTTCGCTATAGAGAGAGTGCAACTTCCAAACACTTTTTCGCCACTACCACCACGGCCCCTAAGGAAACTTGGGAGCCAATGAAGCTTCATGACACGGAGAGACAGCCAATCACAAGCTGCCCTTTAGGAGACCGGAAGAATACTACTTGGCAGCCTGGGAGTGCACTATCTCTATATTGAAACGTCTCTGGTAGTAGTTCTTGCAGATTTTGTGTCATTCTGATCGGCCTTGTTTGATCGGCACTTTTGATAACTCCGATCAAAGCCGAAAAAGGCCAAATCGGCCGATTCCGATCAAGTGCCGATCGATCGGAGCAACTCTAACATCGGGCATTTTGATGAGATTCTGTCTCTCAGACCCCCCACATTGAGAAGCACTGATTCCTGCCTTTCAAACTGACTGTAAGCAAGACACACGCCCACCCAGCTAGCTCCTCCCACCCACCCAGACACCCGCCCACCTAGCTAGTGGCATTTCCACCTGCTGCCAGCGAGCCATCAGCATCACAAGACATTTCAGCCACAAAGGCTAAAAAGCCTCGCTCGCAACGAGTCGCAAATTATTCCAGCATTTAGCATGGCGATAATATGACTTACTTCACCAGATGTCTCTCTCTCTCTCTCTCTCTCTCTCTCTCTCTCCCTCTCCCTCTCCCTCTCCCTCTCTCTCTCTCTCTCTCTCTCCCTCTCTCTCTCTCTCTCTCTCTCTCTCTCTCTCTCTCTAGCTAGCTCACTCCTCTCTGTTGGGAAACTGTGACACCAGACACCTCTCAATGTTGTTGCAACTCCCAACTGGTTGCTGACAGAGGGTAATTAGCCTATTTCGCTTCCAACCCAATTCGCCAATTTTGTGTCTAAGAGGCAGGAAGTAACACAGGTGCAAGCAGAACACTAATGAGGGTTTCCAACTTCCAATTCATTTTGGCGTTCCGGTGCCGGGGGGCCATAATCAATGTCTTGCTGTTACACCTGTTTTACTTCCTGCCTTTTAGACACAAAATGGGTGAATTGGGTGGGAAGTGAAATCGGCTAATTGAAGTCATAGGTTACAATTATACATCATGCTCTTTTTTTTTTACATTTATTTTGTAGTATTAAAATGCTTTTTGGACAGGGAGATAGTGAGCGAGAGAGACAGGAACGTAGAGAGAGAGAGGGCAGGATATGCAGCAGAGGGCCACACGAGCCGGCTTCGAACCCGGGTCTCTGCAGGAGGACTGAGCCTTATGGTACGTCCTGTACTCGCTGAGCCACCGGGGCGGGGCGGGGCGCCCCACCTAACACACCCCACCTCAATCAATTACCTTAATCAACCATGCATTCTCAGGTGTGTGTGAAGATGGCAGGGTCAACAACGCTTTTGCATGTGAGAGTCACAATATAATCAAATATTAGCACGCGTGAACACGCACGTTATGTCCCGGCATTTCCTTTCATTATCTCTCAGGCAATTGCCTCTGACCTACATACAGTATAAGACTCTGAAAATTTAAATTTTTAATTACTTATTTTTTTAATGATGCCACACAGAACCGGGTCGACTCTCCTCCAACTGTTTTCTCCTCCTCTGCCTCCTCACGCATTAGAAATTCAAATGATTTTGAGTACGGTGAGGACTCAGGAGTCGGCCAAGGCTTTTCCTTTGCTTCGTATTTGCAGTGAGTCTGAAGTCTTCTCTGGCCTCTCAGATGTGATGCAATGAATGGTGGTGATGGTGAATGTGTGTGTGTGTCTGTGTGCGCGTGTGTGTGTGTGTGTCTGTGTCTGTGTGTGTGTCTGTGTGTGTGTGTGAGAGCCATAATTGATCTGCTCTGGGTCCTCCTGAGCAGTGGGGTCTGGCGATGCAGATATGTGTGTGTCGGGTCGACACAGTTCCCCCCTCGCTCCATTTCCACTTCAATCTTCAAACGCAGTTCGGCACAAAGTTGTGCCATAAATCGCAGGCCGAGTCAAATACGCACAACACTTCATACAATCATTTGAAGTTTTGAGACAAGAATGATTAACACACGCCCACACACGCACACACACACACACGTCGGCTGGCACACTTTAACGTCTTTTGTGCGTTAATGAGGGCTTTTGCCCCTGAGATGTAAATGTGTGTTATTGGCGGTCCGTCTGATGAAATATTCAAAAGCCATATGTGGAGGAGATGCTTGATGTTTCCCTGTGGACTCCATCCAGTCTGCCACTGATGCAGCAAACTGGCACGCGCTCAACACTTTGATCAAAGCCCACTCACTCACTCTCACCCGTTAACAGAACCTCGCATTGATTTGTCACATCGTTCCACACGGCATCTCTGTGTTGGACCGGCACCGGCACCGGCACCGGCCCACCCCAGTGTTTAACGTCAGCTCGGTTGTGTTTCGATTCGCAGCAGAACCCGATGAACGCTGGCTTTCCGAACACTCTTGATTTTCCGACCCTTAAAAGTAGCTTCAAAGCAAAAGTTTTGCCTTTGATGTGTTGCATGAGTTTTTGGCATATCGGTTTTTGTAGTTTTGATCTGTCTTGTCATCTCCGCGTCCTCCTGCCTCTCTGAATTGTATTTTATTTTGAGGTACTCGGTGCTGGTCGGGGAACCGCTGCGGGTTGCCATGGAAAGGAGACTTTATAGTCCCTGTGTGTGAGGCTTCGGTTGCTGTCAACTTAAGTCTTCGGTTCTGTGCCTGAACATCCTCTCTGCTTCCACCACCTCACTCCTCTGTCACCAAAGTCCATTCTTTAACACGTGTTTTTTTTTTTTTTTTTTTTTTTTTTTTTTTTTTAGCTTTCAGAGATCTTGGGAGACTTCATAGTGGTGCATTGTTTCCATGATGGAATAACAAACCCTTTTCTATCTTTCTTTCTTTCTTTCTTTCTTTCTTTCTTTCTTTCTTTCTTTCTTTCTTTCTTTCTTTCTTTCTTTCCTTCCTTCTTTCTATCTTTTTTCTTTCTCTCTCTTTCTCTCTCTCTTCTTCCTTTCTCTCTGTCTTTCTTTTTCTATCTTTCTATCTTTCTTTCTTTCTCTCTTTCTCTCTCTTCTTTCTCCCTCCCTCCTCCCTCTGCAATTCCTCACACACGTGCCATTTGTATTAATAACTGTGCCACCCAGGCCTACCTATTTATTTCACACATGCATAATTCAATATCATCCTGTAAAGTCAATAGAGTCGCGTTCACCAAAATAAATTAAAACGGGAAAAACGCCAATTTGAAGGCGGAACGAGCTGTCGAGGCGCTTTATTGAGACGTACGAGCTGGAACGCTGCGCTAAATCACCTGAGGAGGAAGGTGACAGTGTTTTATTTGACGACACTTTTCCTCCCGCACAGTCGATTACCTCTCAAGCTTCCCGCATTCCCAAGACACCGGCCTGGGGTACAGTTAACACTAATGACTTGCTTTAAACATGTCGAGAAATACAAGAGAAAACGCATTGATTAGATTTGTGTGTGTGTGTGTGTGTGTGTGTGTGTGTGTGTGTGTGTGTGTGTGTGGTTGAATGCCTCTTAGGCCAAAAATACAGCTCTATCACATGGAGTGGTCAAATGAAAGATTGCAGCGGTTGATTGAAAGCATTTAAACAGTGATTGCGTTTGGAAGACTGTGATCAGCAGTTAAATTGCTTCTTCAGAGAACTCACTTACAGACAGCACAGTGCATCATGTCTGGCATTTCTTCCTAACGGGTTGGACTATTTAGTCGCTTTGTCCTTGGCCGTTTCTCAATAAGGGTTCTTCTTGTGTGTTCTTGCGTGGTTCTTGTGTCCCTGTGAAACGTCATCAGTCGCAGCCCAAGTACCAATGCAAAGTTTACATTTCGCCAAGAACGCTTAAAATTCCCGGATGTGTTCTCGACACGCCCACTTTACCGAGGGTGCTCTGGTTGGTGACTTGTGTCAACTTGGCAAGGCACGTATCCCAGCATTCATTTCAGCATAAGCGGAGGCAGAACGCAGCAGAGACGTTTTTTTTTTTACAATTTAAAGTTTTATTTCATCACTAAATTAATTTCTGATGACTTTTGATGCCTACAAGCAGGGTAGTAGGTTTCAATAAGTGCCACTTTACTGACATTTCTGGCGAAAAATGGCAAAAAGCTCCAGAGCACAATTGGCACAATTTTATTTGTGTAGTACTGCAGGTGGCCTCTGCGCTGGTATTGCGCAATACCCTCAAGAACGCATCGTCTCAAACTGCCAACAGCGTCATGTGTGCTTGTGACCTAGCAAGTTCATTCTTCCAAGAACGACTAGCAAGAACGTTCTCCCCAAGAACACAAGAACAAGAACGCATTCTCGGTATTGAGAAACGGCCCTTGTCTCCCTCTGCTTCCTCGCGCTCATAAATGTGCAGCACAACATCCTGCCAAGTGCCAACTCTTGTATTCCCGTAATTACGTTCCACATCGTGAGCACGTCTTCTAGCCTGCTCATTAAGATTCAGGTGGAACAAATGCTATGGCTGTTCCTGAGTCCTCCCACTCCCCCTGTTCACATCTCCCTCTCTCTCTCTATGGCTGTTCCTGAGTCCTCCCACTCCCCCCTGTTCACATCTCTCTCTCTCTATGGCTGTTCCTGAGTCCTCCCACTCCCCCCTCGTTCACATCTCCCTCTCTCTCTATGGCTGTTCCTGAGTCCTCCCACTCCCCCCCCCCCCCGTTCACATCTCTCTCTCTCTCTCTATGGCTGTTCCTGAGTCCTCCCACTCCCCCTCGTTCACATCTCCCTCTCTCTCTCTATGGCTGTTCCTGAGTCCTCCCACTCCCCCCCCGTTCACATCTCCCTCTCTCTCTATGGCTGTTCCTGAGTCCTCCCACTCCCCCCTCGTTCACATCTCCCTCTCTCTCTATGGCTGTTCCTGAGTCCTCCCACTCCCCCCCCGTTCACATCTCCCTCTCTCTCTATGGCTGTTCCTGAGTCCTCCCACTCCCCCCTCGTTCACATCTCCCTCTCTCTCTATGGCTGTTCCTGAGTCCTCCCAATCCCCCCTTGTTCACATCTCCCTCTCTCTCTATGGCTGTTCCTGAGTCCTCCCACTCCCCCCTCGTTCACATCTCTCTCTCTCTCTATGGCTGTTCCTGAGTCCTCCCACTCCCCCCTCGTTCACATCTCCCTCTCTCTCTCTATGGCTGTTCCTGAGTCCTCCCACTCCCCCCTCATTCACATCTCTCTCTCTCTCTATGGCTGTTCCTGAGTCCTCCCACTCCCCCTCGTTCACATCTCCCTCTCTCTATATGGCTGTTCCTGAGTCCTCCCACTCCCCCTCGTTCACATCTCCCTCTCTCTCTCTATGGCTGTTCCTGAGTCCTCCCACTCCCCCTCGTTCACATCTCCCTCTCTCTCTCTATGGCTGTTCCTGAGTCCTCCCACTCCCCCCTCATTCACATCTCTCTCTCTCTATATGGCTGTTCCTGAGTCCTCCCACTCCCCCCTCGTTCACATCTCCCTCTCTCTCTCTATGGCTGTTCCTGAGTCCTCCCACTCCCCCTCGTTCACATCTCTCTCTCTCTCTATGGCTGTTCCTGAGTCCTCCCACTCCCCCCTCGTTCACATCTCTCTCTCTCTCTATGGCTGTTCCTGAGTCCTCCCAATCCCCCCTTGTTCACATCTCTCTCTCTCTCTATGGCTGTTCCTGAGTCCTCCCACTCCCCCCTCGTTCACATCTCCCTCTCTCTCTCTATGGCTGTTCCTGAGTCCTCCCACTCCCCCCTCATTCACATCTCCCTCTCTCTCTATGGCTGTTCCTGAGTCCTCCCACTCCCCCCCGTTCACATCTCCCTCTCTCTCTATGGCTGTTCCTGAGTCCTCCCACTCCCCCCTCGTTCACATCTCCCTCTCTCTCTCTATGGCTGTTCCTGAGTCCTCCCACTCCCCCCTCGTTCACATCTCCCTCTCTCTCTCTATGGCTGTTCCTGAGTCCTCCCACTCCCCCCTCGTTCACATCTCCCTCTCTCTCTCTATGGCTGTTCCTGAGTCCTCCCACTCCCCCCTCATTCACATCTCCCTCTCTCTCTATGGCTCTTCCTGAGTCCTCCCACTCCCCCCCGTTCACATCTCCCTCTCTCTCTATGGCTGTTCCTGAGTCCTCCCACTCCCCCCTCATTCACATCTCCCTCTCTCTCTATGGCTGTTCCTGAGTCCTCCCACTCCCCCCCGTTCACATCTCCCTCTCTCTCTATGGCTGTTCCTGAGTCCTCCCACTCCCCCCTCGTTCACATCTCCCTCTCTCTCTCTATGGCTGTTCCTGAGTCCTCCCACTCCCCCCTCGTTCACATCTCCCTCTCTCTCTCTATGGCTGTTCCTGAGTCCTCCCACTCCCCCCTCGTTCACATCTCCCTCTCTCTCTCTATGGCTGTTCCTGAGTCCTCCCACTCCCCCCTCATTCACATCTCCCTCTCTCTCTATGGCTCTTCCTGAGTCCTCCCACTCCCCCCCGTTCACATCTCCCTCTCTCTCTATGGCTGTTCCTGAGTCCTCCCACTCCCCCTCGTTCACATCTCCCTCTCTCTCTATATGGCTGTTCCTGAGTCCTCCCACTCCCCCTCGTTCACATCTCCCTCTCTCTCTATGGCTGTTCCTGAGTCCTCCCACTACCCCCCCCCGTTCACATCTCCCTCTCTCCTCAGCCCCTTCTACATAGCCCATAGCTTTGCCCGTTGGTTTTAATATTTCCCCTCTCTTAATTAAACCTCGCCTCTCTTTGCAATAAGCAGAAGAACTTGAATATATCAACTTGGGCGAACCTTTAATTGGCTACTTGCTTTTCCCCAGATCGACCTCTGGGCTTCATAGTGTTTTCCAGCTCCGCTGTCACAAATTGGAGTGAGAATTATGCACAAATTGCCTAAACGTTTGATAAGAGATTCAGATCTGTTCTCCTAGCAGGAGGGGGGATGCTGAAACAAAAACACATTCTGCCCTTCAGGCCACAAAACAACCCAACTCTGAATGAGTTGTTGGTTGTTGGGGAAGTCATAACCCCTTTAGGACTTTCATTTGGAATGATGTATTTGCAGATAATATATAAATGATAAATCACAGAGAGAATACAGAATACAAAATGTTTAGATTAGAGGAGGAACCCCAAGGGGTAAAAAAACAACTATAATTGAGACACACCAAGGAGGAAAATTGTGGAAAAACAACAAAATACATAAATAACAAAGGGAAATGATATCAACTTGTAAATAACTTAAACGGTGCGAGCATTAGCACGATCTGTAGGGAATATTAGTATACTGTGCCATCTATCTCCTGAAAGCTTTTGAAATTATCAAAGCTATTTGAGATGTTTTTTTCCGACGCTTCCACTTTTCTTCCTTTTTCTCCCAACCTGCACCGAGAGGTTTCAGCACGTCGTCAGACGCTCAGACTCGCAGAAACATTGAACATAATATTTCCACTGTGGGGTGTTTGATCTCTGTCCAAATAGATAATTAGCTGGAGATGCCAATAGCACGCCACCCACAGGAGACACTGGCACACAGAAACTCATTCGTTTCTCCTGGCATCGCTGATAGGGATTCTTGTGTTTTTCCTGTCTTTGGCTATTTATGGCACCATTAACCCTGCAGGTTATCAGCATCATTTATTTGGGTTTAGCGACTGACTGACTCAATCTGACTGTTGGAGATAGCATGGAGAGTAAAGCTATAAAATCTCACTTTACATACCTTTTTAGGCAGATATAAGCCTTAATTAGGCAAATTGAGTATAGTATCATATACTAGGTGGCATCAATACCTGAGAAGTAAAATGGAAAGTGAAATCAATGCTTTTCTCAAAATATAACGTATCTTTATTTTTTATTTATACGAGGAATCGGCGTGACGTCACAACAACAAATCATCGCAAAACACCCGGAACCGCAGCAGTTAACTAGCATGAGTTGTGCCAAACAAACGTTCATATCTCAAAAACTATACATGACATCGCTTATATTTTGACATTCTGAGTGAGAGCAGAAGTAGCTCAAGAGTTTGATGTGTAATATATGCATGTCGTGTGAACTGTCGCAGTTCATAAAATGTACACCGCATAGAGTGAGCTAGAGTGAGACATTCAAGGCAGCTCCATAGGGTCTCTCAGGGTAGGGTGGTTTGTCTACCAAAATGCTGCTTGGCTGGTCCCTCCTATAGTAATAGTATATATTTTTTCATTGATTACTGTTGAGTGTTAAAGTGCTATCTACCTGTATTCACCTTATGTTGCCACGCCCACTTTTTCTCTTCCATGTAAGACGCAATTGTATTTGTTCTAAACTGTAAAGTATGGATGAAGTTTTGCAACAGTCAGCAGCTACACTGCGACCAACTTCAGCTACGTGTTCATATCGTTACTGCTGCGAGGAGCCGATGGCTGTTACCCGGTCGGCATTTAACGTTAGTTACAAAAGCACGTCGACAGTGTTTTCTCACTGCCAGTAGCCTACAGTAGGGGTTACTAGCTAGTCCGACCGGTTACACAGCCAGCGCTCCTCGCTGCTCGTTAAAAATTTCCAAATGATAAACTGGTCACATATTTGGAATGTTACGTTCTCATCTGAAAAAATATTAAACATTAGAACAGTTTGTTTTTTTGCTTGAAAACAGCTTTTTGATTAGTCTAAAAATGATAAAGGTGGGAGTAATCTACTTCCGGGTCTAAAACGGAAAGATGATTACAAAATGACGTTATGCGGAAGCATCCTTATATGGGCAAATGATAAGGTGAATATAAATAGGATGGTAAACATATGCCTACATCATGCATGCCAGTGTCTTACATTCATTAAAAATGTCATTCATATTCTCACCATGCCAGTTTTGCACATTTCTCCCATTCATCAGAGCTTACTACACTGAGAGGTTCCCCCCCCCTCCTGTCGATCGTATGCTGCCTTCAGGGCCTGCGCGTTTGCCAGCCTCCCACAGCCGTGTGACAACTGTACCTCCATACAGCCTGTGTGCTTAAATGGCTGCTGAGATCCTGGGAGACTTCCCAGCTGTGGGGGACCCGCGGGCTCACCACGATAGCGTGTGTGTGTGTGTGTGTGTGTGTGTGTGCATGTGTGTGTGTGTGTGTGTGTGTGTGTGTGTGTGTGTGTGTGTAATCTGCTTCAGTGCAGGCTCCACATCTGCAGCAGGCGGTAGTACTGATGGAAGATCCGTTAATGATTTGTTTGTGACGAACAAAAGTAATTAAGTCAATCATTTTGTTTAGCTTAGTTATTTGTAGCATTTCCTACCTTTATATACGTACGTATGTTGACAAGAAATCAGGGTTTCCATTATCCGGTAATTGCTTGTTTTTTTTTAATCAGGAAAATCTGTTGAATTCTGTCATAATGTCTTGTGAACATAAGCACAATTTGAATGATATTAAAATAGGCTGAGATAGTCAATGAGTGACAGTATCATGTATCATGTATCATCATGGCCCCCTCCAGTATCACCTGTCCTGGAGGGGGCCATGTGTTCGGCCATGGGTGTGTGTGGTGTTTCCGTAGCAGTTTCAGTTTGGTCATGGTTAGGTGTAGCGCTGCCTGGCGGAGATCTCTGCACTCCACCTGCACCTCCCCCCCCCCCCCTCCCTAATGAGGGATGGGTCATCAGAGAAGAAGAAAGCAAGGTGACTTCCATCTCCTTCTCTCCTAAATTGCTCTCAATCATAGAAGGAAGCAAATGGACGGAGGAAATGAGAATGGCTTTTTAGCCGAGAAAAGGAGAAGAACACTAGAAGACCTTCAAGTGTCTGCTTTGCCAAGTGCATAGTAATCCCCCCGCACTCTCTCCCCGCAGTCTCTCCCCTCACTCTCTCCCCTCACTCTCTCCCTCACCCTCCCCCCTCACTCTCTCCCCTCACCCTCCCCCCTCACTCTCCCCCATCACTCTCCCCCCTCACTCTCTCCCATCACCCTCCCCCCGCACTCTCTCCCATCACTCTCCCCCCTCACTCTCTCCCCTCACTCTCCCATCACTCTCTCCCCCTGCACTCTCCCCCATCACTCTCTCCCCCTCACTCTCTCCCCCTCACTCTCCCATCACTCTCTCCCCCTCACTCTCTCCCCCTCACTCTCCCATCACTCTCTCCCCCTCACTCTCTCCCCTCACTCTCTCCCCCTCACTCTCTCCCCCTGCACTCTCTCCCCCTGCACTCTCCCCCATCACTCTCTCCCCCTCACTCTCCCATCACTCTCTCCCCTCACTCTCTCCCCCTCACTCTCCCATCACTCTCTCCCCCTCACTCTCTCCCATCACTCTCTCCCCTCACTCTCTCCCCCTCACTCTCCCATCACTCTCTCCCCCTCACTCTCTCCCATCACTCTCCCCCCTCACTCTCCCCCCATCATTTCATGTCTTTCTTCTTCTGTGACTAAGAACATAATGCATGCTAGAAATAGCATGTGATAGTGGAGACAGGTGGCCATTATGATTCAGTGGAAACCTCTAAAAGGAGCTGTCTTTCTTGCGGTTGGGTCTGGAGCTCTCCTTCTTGAATACTCAGGCATTGTGTGTTGCTTTGTCACCGGTCTACTCTGCTGCCCACTGTGCTGTGAAGATGAAGCGTATCTGTGCTGAGTGCAGCTTTCTGACGTCCATTAGCGACCCGCGGGCCTCAGCGCTGGTTCTTCTATCTTCTATCTTCAGGCTATGTGTGCGTCAGTATATATGGCATGAGAACTAAGGTAGTGTGTGTTCCCACAAATCCAACCCGTCATCAGTATTCGGTACATGTTCAATGACTCACTACAATTTGCCGTAGTTGCTATTTTTAGGGTAGTTAAGATGTCATTGTAACTAGCTGTCATTAGGAATTAGCTAGTGGTTTGGTAAACTACAGTTTTAAAGTAGTTTCTCCAACACTGCCGGTCGTCAACTGGCAAAAGTGCAGAAATGCCAGATGTGTGATGTAAATCCCGAGTCGTTCTGAGGAGCGCGAACATGACAGTTTAGGAAGACTTTCAGTGTGGCATGGCAGCTTTAGTTTGGATTCTACCATCCTGCTCAATGCTGTGGTTTTGGGGTTCAGCTCGTGACCTTTGACGTGTGCTGTCTATTCTTTGTCCCCCCCCCACCATTTCTCTCTGGTAAAGCAGATACAAACAGAACTTTCTGAAATATCTTTTCCACTGATCCACCCCAGACTGATGCTGCTATGTTTCTGTCCCTGTCATATAAAGTATGAGATCCAGTGCAGCAGTTGGAGATCAGCCAAGCCCAGTCCCTCACGGTGGCAGCCAGGAGAAGGAGGTCAGGACCAACCGCCCGGAGACTTCAGCTTCCCCACAACCAGCCAGTAGCTGCCTGACACCCTTCATAACCCTTCCATTAACAGACACAATAGACACCCACGATTTATTAATCAGTGAATCAATCCAGATCACAGGTAGAATTCAATTCTGACATGAAATGAAGACACACCCTCTTCCTGCCATCAGAGAGCCACTCTTAATTGACTCCATGCTAAATTAGCCTAGATAAATATGCAATAAGCTGAGAGGGAGCCGAGCAGCTTGTTTTGTCTAAATTGTCTTTGGGGCGAACGAGTCTTCACAATTACCTTTTCTCCTTGCAACCACCACCTCCATCCTCCACCACCACCACCACCTCCCTAGTCCCGCTGGCCATTTATTATTAACAGCGACCAAAGAGCTGCTCGCTGGTTTTTGGGTCTAACCTAGATAGGATGCTTCTCCGTCCAGACTGCTCGCTGTGGATCAGAGACGATGACATGCATATTGTATTAGAAAATAACGTACTGGACGCCAGAGAGTTTCTGTCGGGTCAAATCAAGACTGGCGTTTCCCCCCAAAAAACCTCTCACCTTCTGTTGTTCTTGAGGTCGGTGGGCCATTTTACACGCCGACCCAATTCACCTGCAAGTGCCTGACACTGACCTTGTTTCATTGAAAACCTGCTTCTCGCCCTGTGTTTGAAGTCTCTTGTTGCCATTATGGTGTTTTTCCCCTGGAACACAAGTCGTTTGTTCCTATGTAGGCCAAAATGCAAAACTGAAAACGCTCCCAGCAACACAACAATGGCATTTTTGCCTCTCTTCCTACTTCCTCACAGTGCTGTGTTTCTGCTCTCAAACTTTGAGATAATCCACTTACATAGCAATGAAAAGGAATTAGCCACAATGATCCGCCCTCTCTGCCAATTAACAGCTTTGCTCCCGTCCTCTATTCAATTTGTCATCACATAGGGCGAGGGTGCACAGAGGGCGAGGGTGCACAGAGGGCGAGGGTGCACAGAGGGCGAGAGTGCACAGAGGGCGAGGGTGCACAGAGGGCGAGGGTGCACAGAGGGCGAGGGTGCACAGAGGGCGAGGGTGCACAGAGGGCGAGAGTGGACAGAGGGCGAGAGTGGACAGAGGGTGAGAGTGCACAGTAAGCGAGGGTGCACAGTGGGCGAGAGTGCACAGAGGGCGAGACTTCTTCTTCTTCTTCTGCAATTCTTTCTCATTGTCTCTCTCTTCTTTGTGGGTGTGTAGCTCCCTCCCTTGAGTTACAACGCCTGACATGGTTTCCATTGAATTATGTATTAAATAACAATCTACTACAGTCACCTTCACTCTCTGTCCAATCTCTTTGTACATGCACTTCTTCTTTTTGCTATTTTGGGGTCTCTCCTCTATAGACGCCGGGCCGGGTGCGTTCATTTAGCTGGCTTTGGCTCGTGGAACTGCCCAACTTCTTCAAACTGCCTGATAATTAATTTATAGCAGTGGGCCCCGAGACAAGCAGTCAGTCAGAGTCAGTGACTGAGCTGTAAATCAAAACTCCGGCACGATCCTCCACTGTTATTTCATTAATTAATTCATTCATTCATAAGGTAAACAAGAGGTGTCTGGGGGCTCTGCCTTACATACACACCGGACTGACACTTAATTGAATAATTAGACTTATCTCTTGGGGTTTGGTAGCGGGACGCTGCTCGTTATCTGATTCTTATCAGGGAGAGCGATGGAGGGATGGAGGGAGGGATAAGGACGGAAGTGAGGGAGAGACGTGTCAAGTAAGTCTCTAATTGGAGTGGAAGAAAGAAGAAAGAGAACTGCTGAAACCTCTAATCCCTCTTCTCTCATCTTGTCTTTGTTTCTCCTTCTTTGTTGCCGTCCACCGGCTATGCAAATTATACACGTGAAACAATAAGACCGCTATCGCCAACTGTCCAATTAAGGCAGTAACGCGCTTC